>NW_027397066.1:134359267-134452725 GCF_003265705.2 Callorhinus ursinus
CCTGGGATCGAGCCCGGCATCGGGCTCCCCGCTCTGCGGGAAGCCTGCTTCTCCCTCCCACTGCCCCTGCTTGTGTTCCCTTTCTTGCTGTGTTTCTCTCTGTCAAATAAATAAGTGAAATCTTAAAAAAAAAAAACAAAAACTTACTCAAAGGAAAAATGAAACAACTGAAGGTGAAGTTGTTGATGGAGAGGGAAATGATTTTATGAATATTCACTAATGTCAGGAAGAATGTTGAAAGGGGCAATAATGTGATGGAAATGAGTAGGACAGACTGCAGCCAAGCTGACAGGACTTTGAAAAAAGATTTTAAAGTGAATGAGAACTTACCCCACTGAAAGTGAGACAGAAACACTGACTGGAGGGGCGCCTGGGTGGCTCAGTCGTTAAGCGTCTGCCTTCGGCTCAAGTCATGATCCCGGGGTCCTGAGATCGAGCCCTGCATCGGGCTCCCTGCTCCGCGGGAAGCCTCCTTCTCCCTTTCCCACTCCCCCTGCTTGTGTTCCCTCTCTCGCTGTGTCTCTTTCTGTCAAATAAATAAATAAAAATCGTTAAAAAAAAAAAAACACTGACTGGAACTGAAAAATAATTTGCGAATTGCGTTTTTGACATTCTCATTTTGCAAGCACAATAAAATTCCTGTCTATGTTTGAAATTGTACTTACTGCCCAGTTAGTTTTCACAATGCCATGGCTATATAACAGGCAAATTTATAGAGGTGATCAAAACATTGCACACAAGTTTAAAGGAATCTTAGACTTTATTTCATGGGCAATAAGATCATAACAATTTTCATAACCGTTTATGGGAAAAATTGGGCATCGAATATAATATCAAAAAAAATTCAGAGTCAAATGACCAATTTTATAGAGAAGGGGAAATAATGAAGTAAATTCAGTCCAGGGTATTCAACACCTCAAAAATAAAAGCTCGTTATATTCTGTAAATAGTTTCATAAAGTTTAAGGAACTTTATTAATATTAACTATATGACCTAACACTGAGTAGTTGCGATGCAGTGTTGTCTTATGGGAACAAATGAATTAACAGTACATTAGAATATTTGAGGTTTTCCTTAATTTATATAGATTTATAATTTTTTTAAAGATTTTATTTATTTATTTGACAGACACAGTGAGAGAAGGAACACAAGCAGGGGGAGTGGGAGAGGGAGAAGCAGGCTTCCCGCGGAGCAGAGAGCCTGATGCGGGGCTCGATCCCAGGACCCTGGGATCATGACCTGAGCTGAAGGCAGACGCTTAACCGACTGAGCCACCCAGTCGCCCCTAGATTTGTAATTTATACAAAACAGTTTTTTTTCAAATCAGACTATAAAATTGATAGAGGATCAAGTCAGTGTCACGTGTAGCATTAAGATGAAAATACGTGCAGTGCTTCCAGATGTAGTTAAATGAGCTGATTTCATTCATCCTGTGTACTTACTATGATCGACGCACTTTTTAGATGCTGGATATTTATAGATGTTACTAACATGAACTGAGGTGCTTTTTAATTACAGTGTTTTTGCAAGGTGTCTCCCATTTCTCAGGCCTTAGAGGGGAAAACTGAGTGATCCTAAGATAATAAATGAATATCTTATCAAGTAGTCTTGATCATAGCTGGATCAAAGGAGATACCTGGCCCAAGAGTTACCCATGTAGACTTGCCAGCAATGTTTAAGAGGGTCATGGCATAAGCAGTGTGACCAGTAGGGAAAGCAGCAACCAACCTGAACTCATCACATTCTCTTTGGGGTATTTCTGGGCGAAGGCAAAAAAGAGCAAAAGCTGTATTCAAATCGGTATGCAGAAGCCATGAGACAAGAGAAGTGATGAGCATGCAGAAATCATGAATAAGAAGGAGTCTCTGAAGTCAAGAAAGGGATTAATCAAAGACAAGAATGGGGGGAAAAGCTTAGCACAACAGATGCCTGTTTCCTAGGAAGCAACCAAAAGATATATCTTCAATGTACCTGAATAGATTTCTAGTCTCAGAACAACTCCCTTGCAGTTTGGCTCTGTGAATTGTTCTTATTCTTCCTGAAACCAGGATGAAAAGCCATTCCTGTTGTTTGTGTTTCTTCTTCTGATAACCGTTCTTCTCAGCACCTAGAACAGTGCCTGGGATATTGTAAAGGCTTTTAATAAATGAATATCTTACCAAGCACCCTAAAGGGCCCAAATTACACGGGTAGATTTGATAATCAAAAGCAGCCAACATGCATTTACGAGGGGAATCTACAACTGTGCCCAGTACTGGTAAATACTCAGAAGTAAAATAAATGAGTTTATAAAAAAATTATTTTTTCTTTATTGAGGTATAATTCACAAATAAATGACTCTTAACAAGACTAGCAAGGATTGAAGATTAACCAGAAGGAACAAAGAATAGAATACTGTTTAAGAGTTAAATTTTGTGTGGCCACAGTTCAGACAGGTGAAAGATCCATAAAGACTGAAGTATCCATAAAAAAGAGTCTTCAGTTCTCCCTTGATGTATTAGGAAGATGCGAGGAACAAAGGCAGTGCCTATGGGACACTGGGGAGACACGCTTAATTAGATGGGACGTTAGGATTAGAAGAAAGTAGTGGAATAATTAGGGGAATGTGAGATTACATGAAACAACAATTTTTTACAGAGATTGTATTTATAAGTTAGGGGACATTTTGCAAAACATGTTGGATTCATTCTTTTAGATCACTGCCTTGGTTTCAAATCTTTGAGAGCAGGCCACTACACCTAACCAAACTATTTCAAGCACTATGTACCCTATAGTTACGCTTAAATGATAGAATTTGTGTGATCTTGGGTCAGCTGGTTAGTCTTTTTTATAGCACTTCAAAAGACCAAAGTATAGAAGAAACAAAATAGCCAAGTAGAACGTGAATAAATAGAATGAAGAGAGCCAAACAGAGTTTGGGTAAGAGGTTAGGGCACAGCCCCACAAAATTATAATTATTGATTCACATGAAAAGCTAGGCCCAGAGAAGGACGTTTACAATATGGAATTTCAGAGACTCACCTTAAAAAAGGCACTCCCCAGAGGACTGGCAGAAATGAAAACATACCCAGCCTGTTCATGGGAGAGTCTTGATTCTCTGAGTGTGTCTTCTCCCATGAACTTTCCTGACAAGGGAAGAGCCTGGTGACTTGGCATTCCATTGTGCCTGCTGTCGCGTCCTTTACTACACAAGAAATGGGAACAGAAGTCCTTTGCTAAGATTCTTACTCCATCAAGAGTCCTGGGACATGGCCAAGTCTGTAGGATGCAAGGCTCTGAAAAACAAAACAAGACAAAACGTCTTGTTTTCAAAAAGGTGAAATGAACAGATGCCAAGGTTTCTTTTACAATCTTACTAACATTCTTTTTTGTCCAAACATTTGAATCTTGAAGTTGAACTGCTTGGTTTTGATTTCTTTTTTTTTTTTCAACATTTTTTTTTTTAAGATTTTATTCATGAGAGAGAGAGAGAGAGCGCACAAGAGAGGGGAGGGTCAGAGGGAGAAGCAGACTCCCCGCTGAGCAGGGAGCCCCATGCAGGACTCAATTCCGAGACCCTGGGATCATGACCTGAGCCGAAGGCACTCACTTAACCAACTGAGCCACCCAGGTGCCCCTTGGTTCTGATTTCTTAACTGTGTGACTCTGGGAAAGAAACTGAATTCTATACCTCAGTTTCCTTGTGTGTAAAATGGATAAAATAATGGTATCTATCTCAATGGTAACAGCAAAGGTAAAGTAAAATGTCACATATTAAACATTTTACACAGTGTGTGGCACATAGTAGGTAATCAAAAAAAAATGTTAGCCGTTGGATTTTCTAAAATGCAAACTATTTTCCCAAATAGCATGTACATATTAATGACCTCTATATCTATTTGTAATTAAAGTATGCTTTTAAGCATACAACTTAAAGCAATTAAGCAAAATGTTTTATCATTTCAGGAGGATGTAAATCACAACCACACTGGGATACCATTACATATCCATTAGGATAGGTACTATCAAAAAAACAGGAAATAACAAAGGCTGGTGAAGCACTGTTGGTGGCAATGCAAAACGGTACGGCTACTGTAGGAAGCAATATAAACAGTTTCTCAAAAAATTAAAAATAGGGGCACCTGCGTGGCTCAGTTAGTTAAGCGTCTGACTCTTGGTTTCGGCTCGGGTTGTGATCTCAGGGTCATGAAGTTGAGCCCTGCACTGGGCTCCACACTCAGTAGGGAGTCTGCTTGAGATTCTCCCTCTCCCTCTCCCCACCATATGCGTGCATGCTCTCTCTCAAATAAATAAATAAATCTTAAAAAAATAAAAAAATAGAATTACCATATGATCCAGCAACTTCATTTCTGGCATATACCCACAAGAATTGGAAATAAGAACCAGAAGGGTTATTTGTACAGCTATGTTCACAGCCACATTATTCACAATAACCAAAAGATGGGAGTAACCTTAGTGTCTATTGACCAATGAGTGGACAAGCAAAATGAGGCATACACCTGTAATGGAATATTACTCAGCCTTCAAAAGGAAGGTAATTCTGACACATGCTACAAAATGGCCGGACATTATGCTAACGTGACATAAGTCAGTCACAAAAGGACGTATGCTGTATGATTCCACTTATATGAGGTACGCATACTAGAGTGGTCAAATTCATGGAGACAGAGAGTAGGATGGCAGTTGCCAGGGCTAGAGGAATGGGGAGTTACCATTTAAAAGGTACTGAGTTTTGGTTTTGTAAGATGAGAAGACTTCCGTGGATGGATAGTGATGATACTTTATGCCACTTACTGGCACACTTAAAAATGGTTAAGATGGCAAACATAAAAAATTTTTTTTAAGTTTATCATTAGCCCACAGTGGTCTCACTACATGTGTGCCTCTATACTTCTTGCTCCTTATAGCCATCTTCCAGAGATGGAAACAAAATTGTACAATTCTCTCTTTGCGAATGAAAATATGAACTCAGGGATAAGTTTCCCTTTAAAAGGCAAATCAGTTTTAATTAAAAGGATACTAGGAATTAAAACATTTGAACGTAAAATAACCTTGCTTACTTACATTCTGTGTCCAATACATTGTATTGATGCTTTAGGAAAACAGAATGGTACTATATATTTATGATGCAGGAAATTAAACAGAAAATCGACTGGCTAACTAATCGGATTGGGGGCAGAGCATCAGGTAGGATCAAGCATGACTTCAGCTCCATTCTTTAACATTAGAAGTAGGGGGTCCAATTCTGGTAATGGAAGAATAGCTTTAGATTGGACTAACCCTCCTGCTGATAACAATTATAAATGCTAGACAAAATATAAAAACAAACAATAGTTTGAATGCATTGGGGAGCAACCAAAAGCAATATTGGTAGGGACACGGCCCTCGAAGGAAGGAAAACACACCAAGTGAGCTCAATGTCGAACAGACTTTTCCCATTAGGGGACCCTCCGGTCACATGGCCCATCAGAGACAGAGGTCAAAGTCAGTGGCACTGGGCTCAGGAAGATCAGAGGTCTGTCCTGAGAGGCTGAGAGATAACAGTCACAGAGGAGAGGTGCCAAATCTGCATAAAAATTCCCTTCAAGTTACTGGAGGACTCCGGGATTGTTCACCTGCCCAGTGATGGTCCAAAGTACCCAGCAGAAAGCAGCTGCTGGGAGGCTAGAGAGCTAAGCAGAGATTTCAGCCACTGTCTGGTTCTGGGGAGACTGGAGTTAGAATAATCACCTTAGGCTTTCCACTGAAAGCCCAAAAGGGCCATTACTAGGAGTAAAGCTCCTGTCCCCAAACTGAGGGCTATGTCCTCTAAGGCAAACCTAAAAGAGAGTCATCCTAACAAATCCTATAGCTAAGCCCCCGGGATCAAAGTGATCTGTCTGTAATTTAATTACAAAGGAACACAAGCAACACTCTTCAGGGGAAAGTAGCATAAATTCAGATTCTTTACAATGTCATCATTGATTATAGGCTGTCAAGAGTAGAACTAAATATTACTAAGTATGGAAAAACTCAGGAAAATCTTCAGTAGAAATGGAAGGACAAGGAAAGATGGAGAGAGAGAGAGAGAGAGAGAGAAGGGCAAGAAACAACGATCACGTGAGAGAAATAAATAACATTTTCAAGAGAGTGTTCCACAGTGGCTCATATTCATTTCAAATAACTCAATATATATGCATGTATTAACCATAATATGTGAAAAATACTACCACTTTATTGACAATATCATTATCATAATAAAGAAAAAAATGAATAACAGAAACACATTTTTCTTTTGGTTTTACTTCCTGGCATCCAATAGAAAGAATGAAAAGGATGTTTATATTCACTTTCTTTGCTGAAACAGTAACTATGGTTATTCATATTTGGGTATATGGCAAACATTGTTTTCAAAATTAAAATGCATAGACATGGCACAGAGCAGAACTCTTGTGCAACAAGAAACCGCAGCCCTTTCACATTATAATAATGGCACTGAGATTTTCCCATTAATAATAGTTAATGTGGCTTATATTTTGGATACTTCTGATAACAGCAAAGGATTGTATCTTTCAATTGTCAGGTTTTGGTGGTTACCAGATAAGCTCATTTAATTAGTCCAAGATTAAAGTACATAATTTTTCACATCATAGCTGAATCCAGAGTTTTCTTGGTTTACACTTAGAATGGTTTTCTTCTTTGATTTCCAGTATGTTTTGAGGTCAGTCAAGTGTGATTGAAATCTCAACAGCCATGTTTCCTTTTACTCCTGTAGAGACTGAGATCCTCAGAGTTTCCCCCAGATGAGGCCATCTTTATGGGGAGGGTAGAATAGGCTAAACACGTTCACTTCATTTGAAATTTCAGTTGACCTGGTCAGCTCAGGAGGAACCAAATTATTAGTGGGCTTATATAGATATCACTATTAAGAGACAAAATATTAATAAGTGCTTTCAATTTTTTCCAGACCCAGAAGGGAACCCAGAATTTCTCAGCTTCACACATTATAAGCCTTGAACTTCTGAGTTACTCTTTGAGCAATGGCTCTAAGTGAGACTTTGCTTCCTTCCTCGTGGCTCTCCAGGAAGTTGCCCCTTTGCCCTCTATATCAATCAAGGGCTCCCGCTGGAGGTCATGTTAGGGCAGCAGATTCTTTGAGGAACTAATTCTCATGACAATGGAATGTCACCGCCTTCTTGACTCCAAATGCTGGGGAGGCTTCACTGGGTCTCTAAATCATGCTTTGTCCACCCAGACAGGAAGACTCCGCCTCATGGTGACAGCCACACTGAGGGGTTTAGTGAGCTTAACGCTAGAAGCGTCAGTGAGCTTTAAGTGATTTTCAAACCACTTTCAATATGTCTCTGAAACAAAGTGGGATAGAAGTAAACAATATCTATTAGCTACTGTGGTGCTTTTTTCTTCTCTGAACATTTTCTTAACTTATATCTACCATAAAATTGTTCCTTCTTTCCCCATAAAATTGTTCCTCCTTCCCTCTTCCTTTCCCTGTCCTCACCCACACCCTTCACCACCACGCGCCCTGCCTTAGGAAGACAGTTCCTTTCTCTGCGCGTTCTTCTATCCTGACCCACACCTGACTGAAGAGCAGTTCTCAGAGAAATTCTAAATGCATTCATCTGCATCCTCAGGGTCCTTATGAATCTTCTGCCAAATCTTGAGGCTCTTTTGAAACACCCTTCACAACTTCCACCAAGCTCGCTGGCGTCCTTTCTTGCCCAATACATCCTCTCATCAGCCTCTGCACAAAAGCCCAGACAATGTTCATTTCCACCCCAAGAAAAAAATGAGCTTCTGTCCCTCCCCCTTTAAAAACCTTACTCAAAGGCAATGGGCATCATCATTTCACTAAACTAATTAATTTCTTCGATCAGGCTGGGGTTTGTCTTATGAGACGCTCTTGGCAATGCAAGATGAACAGTAAATGTGTTTGATAGGACGTAAGAGGTGCGAAGGGAGAAGATGCGTGTGTGTGTGCACGTGTGAGCTCATGTGGGGAAGGATGGGTATAAATATGGTGGAAGGAGGATAAGAAGACAGATTAAAAGGAAAAGAGGAAACAGTAAATGCACATAGTGAGTACAGTTTTACAGCTTAAAACTTTTTTTTAAATGTAGCCCAGCTATTTAAGCTGAGATGCCAAGAAACCAGAAGGCATTAAGAAAATATTCTAACCCTCTTTAAAACATTGCAAACCATTTTTCCTGGCTTATTTCTACATGACAATAAACCTTTATCTTTAAAAATTAAATAAACTGTGAGCATAATGAAAAGAGATTATTTCTCTTCCGAGATCTCTTTCGGATATAAGAAGGTGAACGACTCAAAGTTTTCAGTTGTGCTTACTTTTCCTGTGGTGTGTGTGTGTGTGTGTGTGTGTGTGTGTATGTATGTGTGTGTGTGTCTCTATATGAATATCCTTCCAGAAGCTCTCCTCCAAGACAGTAAATTGGCATATACATAGGCCATATATATATGTGTGTACACACACACATACATATATGTATACATATACATACATATACATACATATATGTATGTATGTGTGTGTATACATATATATATATTTTTTAATGTGACAAGAAGTCTGTGTATATCTTGGGCTTCTTTTCCTGGTGAAGGTAAAGCTTGTTCTCAGCTGCCAGAGAGTGCTCTGAGCCAAGCTCCCTTCCACCCCAGGATGGCCTCCTGGCGTTTCTTGTTATGGCCATGGACCCAATAAATTTCCCAAGATGTTCAATGAATGCACCTCAGTTCTGGTCAGGCTGGCTTCTTTCTATGACTGAAGCAAGGTCTCCAAATCACTTCTTGGGAATGTGTGAGCCCTAAGGGATGAATTCAAATGCAAATATAGTAGCAAATTCCCATTCCTTATTTTACTCTTAAAAAGCATCAGTATGACAAGTCAAAGCATCACCAGGAATACAGAGCACACACTGCACGGTCCTCTGCCACAAGGGAGAGGTTTGTGTCCATCCTGCTCTGTGAAGCAGCGGGGTGACACGTGGACGGGAAGTCCACCGGGCTTACTGGTGAACACGCCAGACTTCGAATGGCTCGGGGCCTGGCAGCAGCGAGGACAGGCGGTGTGCAGGAGTGGAAAGCAAAGGTCTCTTGGGTTTATCCCGGATTGCTTTCTTTCCTTTATGCTCCCTGAATTAGTTGGCTAGGGCTGTCATAATACCACAGAAGGGTAATTTCTCATAGGCTGGAAGTCCAACATCAAGAGGCCTCTCCCCAGGCCTCTCTCCTTGGCTTACAGATGGCTGATTTCTTGCTGTATTATCACATGGCCTTTTCACCCTGAGTACATATCCCTAGTGTGTCTTCTAAGGACAGGGGTCCTATTATTCCGGTTTCACTCTTATGATCTCATTTAGCCTTAGTTACTCCCTTTAAAGGCCCTCCAAATAAAGTCGCATAGGGTATCAGGGCTTTAACACATGAATTTTGAGGGAACACAGTTCAATCCATAACAGGTGGTCACTGAGCCAGCAGGGAGCTAAGAACAAGATCTCAGGTTTACAAAAGCGGTAGTCCTCATGCAGCGCAAAGGGACACCCAAAAAACTCTTCACCAATGATGATCCTCCAGGGACTCTGTCCGTATACATGCGATGAGTAAGATCATTTAAAGGTAACCTGTGGCCCTATCAGTCTCTCATAAGGACCCTCAGTCCCTGTTTCCTCCTAGGAAATGCTCTGCTGAGTCCAAGGTCTTAGTTTTTAGTATCAAATAACTTTTCCTAAGTAGGAAACTTTTTTTGCATGTTTTTTGAGAATTTTTTTCTCATAAAAGGCATAGATGTGCACAGACACATTTTTAACGATGTAAACCTGCAAGTGACAGTGAAGTCAGATGGGTTACAATTATCAGGGAATAGGTCCTCTCACGACCCCAAACTGGAGGCGTGGCAGCTACGTCCGAGCCGAGGTTGTGAAGTGCAGCCTGTCCTGGGGGAAATGCCGACGACGCAGAGCAGAGCGCTTGTGAAGGTCCAGAATGGACTGGAACAGTGGACGCTTTAGCCAGCTCTTTGGCCCTCAGATTGGGCGTGTGGTGACTGGACTCAGTCTGCCTGGCACAGGATGTGGTTGGGGATATTATCAGGGCCATGGGTCGGGGAGGGGGTGAGCCCAGTACAAGGACTCAGGCAACATGATTAAGGAAAATGTCTCAAAAAATCCTAAGCAAAAAAACTCAACTGAAAGTTTCCAAATTATCAGAGTCCAGTGACTGTAGCAATTTAAAAGCAGTTGTTCTAAAAACACTTTCAAGAAGGTGTATGTGGTCAAAACTCCATCAGCTTCAATATCATGGAAATAATGAATGAACGAACACATCATTTGCTTTGTTCTCTGTGTTGGCATCTACCCTGACGATGCAAAAGCAATGGTGGGTAAAATGTTGGTACCTTAACATGAACTGAAGCAGGGGCATCAAACTGAACTAGCCATCATTGTTTTTCATTGTCATTTACTTCTGATAAAACAAACAGAAACACACCAACCCTTAATGAGGTGGTAAAACTTTTAAGATTTTATTAAATCTTGTCCCTGGAGTGCTTCATCTCTCTAACGTTCTTGATGAAGAAATGTAAATGCCAATAAAGCACTTCTGTATACCAAAGTACAATGATTGCTTCAGGAAAAACACTTTATTGTTTGATGTCAATCATATCTCAAGTGGTTTTTTAAAAAAAGAAAATGCACTTTTTTGATTGAGTATAAACTTAAGTAGCTGCTTTTTTTTTTCATGAAATATTAAGAACATCATTTTTTCCAGAAGAATGACTGTGGTTACTTGGATTTGGATATTTGGTGTTAATGGACCTCATGTGTTTTATCCCCACCCAAATTCATATGTTGAAGCCCTACTTCCCCATGTCATGCTATTAGGAGATAGGGCCTTTGAGAAATTATTAGGATTAGGTGAGGTCACAATGGTGGAGCCCTCATGAATGGTTATTAGTGCCCTCATAAGAGTCACAAGCAAGTTGACTTCCTTTTTCTGTTAGTCTGCCATGTGAGGTTATGAGAAGTCAGCAGTTTGCAACCCAGAAGAGGGCTCTCTCCGGGAACCTAACTATGATGGTGCCCTGATCTCAGACTTTCTGCCTCCAGAACTGTGGGAAATAAATTTCTGGTGTTTATAAGCACCCAATCTATGGTAATTTGTTATAGCAGCCCAAACTGACTATGACATTTGGTAAACTTTTTCTTCAAAAATAAAAAAGTGAGCCCACTCCTTCAATGAAAAATAACCGATGGTGTTTGTTGCCAATGATAAAATTCAAACTTTCACGTGAAAATAAAAATTTTGGAAAATCTGTATCTGCCATTGTACACTTGAAAACTTCCCAACATTTCTGATGAAATTAGTAGCGGTATCTTAAAGAATGTGATTTTTGGATATTATATAATGATATGTGTCAACAAAAGAGGTTGAGAATCACTATCTTAAAATTTAGATTGGGCCTCTGTTATACAGACCATTTTGATCATTCCTTATTAAAACCAAACAGACATAAATCACATACATTAAAAATTATAAATTAAAGAGTTTCCCTACTTGAAAATGAGCAGCTAAGCTGTTAGGCTGAACTTTGAAAAGTGTTTGTAGATGTCCAGGGTCACTGAAAATAAAGTAAGACCTATTTATCTGTTAAAAATATAGATATGAAACTCTAGGATAGGTTAGTCTATTTTTCTTATAGTTTAATTCTAAGAGAAAGATCTAGAACATTCATAATCTACATTTCATCTTGGTTTGAATGTACAACAAGGAGAACAGTTTCTGGAGTCACAGAGATCTTGGTTTGAAATCCAGATCTTCTTCCTTTCATTATGTGACTTGGAGAAATTTACATCTCTGAGCCTCCAAAGTAGTCCTCAATGATCTCTGGTCTTTTATACCTTTTATATCCTGGTTTTTATACCCCTGTGCCCCTTCCATGATGGATATTGGTCTCTCTGACCAATAGAATATGGCAGAAGTCATGGTATGTAGCTTTCAAGATTAGGTTATAAAAGAATACAACTACCATCTTGAGTTCTTGCTTCTTTTTTGGATCACAGCTTTGGAAGAAAGCAGTCTGTGCCGTGAGGTCACTCAGCCCATGGAAAGCCCATGTGGTGAAGAATGGAGGTGCCAACAATCATGTGAGTGAGCTTGGAACATGTTTCAGCCTCGGTCAAACCTTAAGATGCCTGGTGCCCTTGTTGACTTGTCAGCAACCTCATGAGAGATGGTGAGCTAGAACCACCCAGCTCAACGACTCCCAAATTCCTGACCACAGAAACTATTTGTTGTTTTAAGTAACTATGTTTTAGGGGTAATTTATTAGCCAGGGATATTTTCTGTGCTCTTTTTGCATTGAAGCCTAAAGGATATTTTTTTTTCCCCATGAAAAGCTATAGTTTTGTTAGAAACAGAAATCTTGCACTGTGAGTTGTCAGCTAATATTTCATTCAAGCAGGGGGGGCACATTCAATAAATAGTTTCACATCTTTCCTAAAGAAAATTTTACTGAATTTCAGATTTCAGCATTTGTTGCAATTATTGTGGTTTTCCTCTTCAAAGGCCCCCCATAGTACACATTAGATTCTCTTTTACTGACTTTTACAGCTACCACTTTCAATCAAATCTTTGTCTCTCTCTTCATTTTCTTTTGATGTTTAAGTTTCCCTCTTTGCCATCTTCTATTTCCTTTAAAACGTTTTGTGTTGGCTTTGTCACTGTGTTTCATCTTCTGAGTTCTTTCACTTCTCATTTAAAGCTTTTTCTCTACTCATTTTATGAAATTTTTAAAAAAATTCTGATTTTTGATGCTGTATCAAAGCCTATAATACTTTTCTTTATGTTATTTTAACATATTTTGAAATATTAGAGTAGAATTTTCATTCATTTTGTGAGTTGGATTTCTGGCATTAATTTCATAGTACGTGAAGGATTTATTTTAAAATACCCCTATTTCTCTTTTTTTCTAATAACAGTATCTTGGCTTGAGATTTGATAAATCCCTTTCTGCAGTTCATTTTTAAGTGAAATGAGTACTCCTGTCTTCTGAAGAGGAATGAATGAGCCAGGACAGTTTTTTTAACTTCACGACTCTAGATCTAGATCTCTCTCTTTTGTTGTTTTTACAAAGTGATAAAAAATATAGCAGTAAAATTCCTGAAATTTTCCTCTTCTGGTCTTCTCCCCTAATTTTATTTAAATTTCCTCTCCTTTGCCTCTATGGTTTCTGTCCTACTCAGACAGGATCCTACTCTCAGCATTTTCTCCGTGGTGCAGGGCTTTGTCACAGAAAGCTGGCTTGGTTTGTTACTTTCAAGAATTCATAGGCACAAATCCCTAGATAGATCCTGCATCCTCAATCTCCTGAAACCCCACGGAAGTCATCGGCACAAAGCAGCCTCCAAAATGCCTTCGCAGTTTCTGCAGCTATTCTTAGAATCGTCCACCACCCTTTCCAGTGAGTCACTGAGAGTCATTTAGTAGATCTCTGTATTTGGTTTTGTTCTCTAATCCAGAGAGATTCAAAAACTGCATCGCCTTTACTACCTAATTCCTACAATGGTATGCTCTTACTTTCCTTGTGAACAAAATTTCCTTAGAAATGTTTTTTACAAACTTGTGTATTTGTTTAATTTTTCAGTTAGTCCAAAAAATGTGTTCCTGGGACACCTGGGTGGCTCAGTCAGTTAAGCGTCTGCCTTCAGCTCAGGTCATGATCCCAGGGTCCTGGGATAGAGTTCCGCATCGGGCTCTTTGCTCAGCGCGGAGCCTGCTTCTCCCTCTACCTACCGCGTCCCCTGCTTGTGCCCTTGCTCTCTCTCTGGCAAATAAAATCTTTTTAAAAAATGTGTTCCTTATGTAAATTTTAAACGTGGAGAGTGGGGAGAATAGTTTACTGCCACCCCTCTGTGCACCCATTTTCAGCGCTTATTAACATATAGCTAACCTTATTTCAGTTTTAGACCTATTTACTCCTGCTTCCTCAATGGATTATTCTGAAGAAAATTCAAGATATCATGTCATTTCAACATAAAATACTTTCATTTTTAAATTATTTCTGAATGCTGAATACACACATACACACACACAAATGTCAGGCTGAGATGATTTACAACTTCACATAAGTTACAAGTACATAATGGAGCCTTGTACATATCAGTACAAGTACATAATCAAAATTCTCAAGAGGTCGATTCTTAGAGATTTATGAAAAGACAACATTAAAAACAACAATACTTAAAACCATCTATCCAGTTGTCTATGTCAGAAAATTGAAGAATCATCCTTAATTCCTCTTTCCCTTCCTGCAACAGAACCGCAGCCCAAAGTTCTATCCATTCAACATCTTCAATATCTCTATTCCCATTGCCACTGTCTTAGTTCGGGACTTCTTTCTTCCTTTTCTGCACTATGGCAACAGGTTTCTAACTATCTCTTGACCTCTAGTCTCACCCACTTCAGTTGCTCCTCCAAGAACCATTAGCAAGATCTTAAATGTAAATTGATTCATTTGGCTCTTATGTTTAGAAGCACTTACTGGCCCCCTATCACTTAAAGAAAACATTCCTTTTGAAATAAACTAAGCTGCTCAGGATCCAGATCCTGTTTATTTCTCCAATCTCTCCTCTTAACTTTGTCTATATAAACACAACTCGTGTTTCCTTCAATGCTCTAAATTATTTTAGACAATCATGTTTTCTTTCAAATGTGTTGTTCTATTTTTTTCCCCACAACCCTTCTCCCATACTGCCAGCAAACTCTGACTTACTTTCAAGCTTCAGCAATGTTTCTCCCAGCTTTGAAAAAAAAAAAAAAGCTTTATAGAGTAAAATGACTATATTTTGTTCACAAAGAAAACTTAAGTAGCATTTTGGACTTCCAATATCTTGCTCACATTTCTTACTTCATTTGTTCCTCAAAAATCTCCACGAAGTATATAAGGCAAGTACTGGTCCCTATGGATGAATAAACTGGGTAGGGGCAGCAGTTCGTAGGTGGTAGAGGTAAGAGAAGGCACTGGAAAACCCCAGCAGACACCATTCATGTTCTACCTTAGAGAGATGATTCCTGCCCTCAGGACTGCAGCAAGCAAGTCTGCCTTTGTTTCATATCGATCACTTTCAGAGTTCACAGCACGGGATATCATTCATTATGGGGATTTTTGAACTTTTCTCTTTCTTTCTTTTTTTTTAAGCTGTCATGACCAGTAATTCTAAATAATAGGCAATTGAAAAAGCTTTCCATTCGAAGAAAGTTAGTTTTTTCCTTACCTTCTTCACTCACAAATGCACCCAGGTCAAAAGTTTAAGGAAGCTTGGTTTGAAATGGTATCCATGTTTTCTTATGGTAATTTTCTATTTCTAAATACAGAAGTGATTTAAGAGTAAAATCCTGCTGGTCCAGTTAGAGGTCATGGGAATGCCTCTATCTGAGTGTAAAGAATTGGTTTTAAACTACTAGTCGGCCAAAGACTTATAGAAAGCAAGGTTAGAGAAGCAGTTTATGACCTTTACCTACAATTGAACTGGAATGGTAATCTACATTTCCAAAGTCACTAAGAATTTCAATTTGAATTTCTGTGGTAACACTTGGAAAGACAGATCATTCTGTTCTGAAAGATGAGAGAATGTAGGTGAGAGGTTAAGAGCAAACAACACTGCCAATAAAACTAACAATCAACTAGAAAATAGCCTCAAGAATTTTCAATTTTTTCAGATGCAGTACTTAACTCTCTCTCTTTTTTTGGTTTACATTTGCTAAACAAACATTTAGAAATTCAAGTGTTGTAACACTTGCTGTCCCATCCAGCTATCAAATTGGTTAAAATGGAAAAGATTTTTTAATGTAAATTGCTTTTCTTCGGATTTTAAGTAAATGCTTTAGATTTTCAATAAATGCTTTTTCATTAAAGATATATGAATAATAAAACTAATTTCAAAACCCTGACTTCTTAAGTTTTACTTTTTAGTTTCAAACTGCAGTTGATGTGTTCCCTTCAAAGACTTTACTGGATATAACATTTCAAAAGTAAACTGATCAATGTGGACAAATAATAATAATGCCCCAGTTTACTCACACCTGTAGCTCCTCCCATTGAATAATGTAATCTTAAGAAAATAATTAGATAAAGCTGCCTTTTTCAAGATGAAATTTAAGAAAATTTGATATTTAGGAATTGAAAATTAATTAAAACAATTTAATCCCTCATTTATGTTTGAGAATGCTGAAAATTGGACTTCCTTTTTAAAAAAAAAGGGAGGAAAAGTATGTTAGAAGAGACCTCTAGTGTTTATAGTAGCTTACTGCAGTTTTGTTTTAAAAAATCTGTAGATGGGAAGATAGAATAAAGGTACTTTCCCCTATTCCTTACACTAAAGTACAACTAAAACCTCTGACATTATATATAAAACAAACATAAGATGACTCTGAAAGGTGGAGAGGAGAAGACAGGCTGGCTGGAAACCTCAGGACCAGAAGTGATGTGTTCCCTGGGTTTTCTTTTTGCCTCATATTTCTCAGACTTAGAGCTAAAGCTGGCAACCCAGAAATGTCAGTGAATGGAGAGCAAACAAAACAAGCCAGCTCTCTAGCAGAAGAACGAAGAAATGGGCAACTAGCAAGACAGAAAACTGTTAGACAATAACTGCTCTGCTCTAGGGAAACAGCACAGAAAAACCTGTAGCCTCACCCTACCCATGTCAGCAAAGGTTGAGATGGAAAGCTTAGATTTCCACTGTTCCCAGACTGTAACAGTAGTGGCACCAATCTCCCCTTAAAACTTCTACTGGGCCAATGACAAAGAAAGCTGATCAGAGAGCTGGGACTGTCATCCCTCCCAGGCAGTATCACTCAAGACCGTACCTATTTTCATATTTACCCAGAAGTAATGAGCAATAATGAAGTGCCTTTGCCCCTCCTGGCTGGGTTTCAGAGGAGGCCTACTGAAGAGTCAAGACTTTTACTTCCCCCAGCAGTACTGAGGCCAATCTGCCCCCATAATGTCAGTCAATGCCATGAGGAAAGCTGTAACAAGCCCCTCGACCCCTCCCAGCCCCGGGGTGGCTGAGTGTGGAGCAAAAACTCCTGCTCCCATCTCACAGTTAGGATTAGCTCCTCCCCTCAGATGCCAATGAAGGCCCTGAAATTCTACACCATCCTGCAGTGATGAGGTAGTTTACCTCCCACTTCTGCTTTCCCTTCCTATGAGAAGCTAGCTAAAACAAGATTTAAATAAACCCCCAAATCTCATTACATAACATCTAGGTTTTGACAGAAAATCACTCATACCAAGAACCAGGAAGATCTCAAACTAAACAAAAAAAGACTAAAACTAAAGAAATAAACAAAAAAAAATGCCAACAATATTAGAACTATCTGAAAAAGGTCTTAAAGAATTCATCATTAAAATGATTCACAAACATTACAAATGTGCTTGAAACAAATAAGAAGTAGAAAGTATCAATGAAGAAATAGAAGATATAAAAAAGAGAAATGCAAAGTTCAGAACTGAAAAACACAATAACAACAAAAAAACTCAGTAGATAAGCTCAACAGCCGAATAGAGGGGATAGAGGAAAGAAACAGTGAACTTGAAGATAGAACAATAGAAATTACCCAATCTGGGCAGAAGGGAAGATGGCAGCAGAGTAGGAGGACCCTAAGCTCACCTTGTCCCACAAATACAACTAGGTAACAATCAAATCATCCTAAATACTCCAGAAATTGACTTGAAGACTGGCAGACTCCACAACTAAAGGTAGAGAAGTGGCTGTTCAAAGAAGGTAGGAAGGGCAGAGATGCAGTTTGGGAGAGAAATGGATCATGGCCACTGTGATGGCGAGGGAGCTGTGGTCTTGGAGGAAGGCAGAAGACAGATTAGCATACAGGGGATTGCACAGAGAAAAATGAATCCCCATAGCAATTGACTTGGAATGCGAAAGGGGCCAAGTTTCATGAGTTCTTGCAATCAGTGGGGCTTAAAGCCTGGAGTTCTAAAGGTCAGCAGGCTTGATTCAAGGAGAGCCCAGAGGCATTTGGGGCTGCTCTTGGAGAAAAGGCAGGACAGGGCGCCTGGGTGGCTCAGATGGTTAAGTGTCTGCCTTTGGCTCAGATCATGATCCCAGGGTCCTGGGATCAAGTCCCACATCAGGCTCCCTGCTCCTTGGGAGCCTGCTTCTCCCTCTGCCTCTCTCTCTCTGCCTCTCATGAATAAATAAATAAAATCTTAAAAAAAAAAAAAAGAATAAGAAAAGGCAGGACAAACAGCCCAAGGACATACAGTGGGAACAGTGATCTAAAGAGTGTCTGGGGGTACACAGTTCAGAGGTTATTTGCTCATCCCAGAGAGGCAATGTTCATGGGGAGACCCTTCCAGGAACAAAGGAACTGACAGGCACCATTTCCTTCCCCTGCCCCTCATCATAAGCACAGCATCAATACTTGCTACCTAACTTGCTTCTTGCTTACAACAAGCCCCTTGTGCTCCAGGGGAACCACCCTCCCAAGTTATGCTTGCCTCAGTCCCAGTGTGGGCCACCCCCCCAGAAGTTCAGCCCAAACCCCTGCCCACACTGTGTCTTTTGACCTGGGAGTTTTGTGAAGCCTAAGTTCCAGCAATGATGGTGACAGGTCTCATTTCACAAGCAGACCAGAGCACACCTACTTAAAACGTGCCACATTCAGGCCAGGGACAAAACATTGCCCATAAAAGGGCAAAGAGAGGCTCTGTTGACAACTGGCTTGAAAGATAAAACAGCCAGACAAAACAGCAGAGGACCATAGCACACACTCCTGGAAGAGCCAGACCCTTGAGAACAGGGGACATTACACAGCAGGACACCACAGGACCACTACTTCATAAGGCCATTACCCTTAAGAACAGGTGATGTATCTGACTTTCCTAACACACAGAAACAGGCACAGAGACCTAAGCATAAAAGATATAAGCAATATGCCTGAGGGAGTATTTAAAGCAGTGATCATAAGGATACTCACTGGACTTGAGTAGAAGACATCAGTGACACCCTTAATACAGTGATCAAAAAGAACCAATCAAAGATGAAAAGTGTAATAAACAAGATTAGAAACACTCTCAATGCAAAGACTAGCAGGTTGGAAAAAGCAGAGGAATGAATTAATGACCTAAAAGACAGAGTAATGGAAAATAATCAAGATGAACAAAAGAGAGAAAAAGGAATTATGTAAAATGAGAATAGACTTAGGGAACTCTGTGACTCTATCAAATGTAATAACATTTCCATTATAGGAATCCCAGAAGAGGAGAGATAAAATGGGGCAGAAAATTTGTTTGAAGAGGTAATAGCTGAAAATTTCCCTAATCTGGGGAAGGAAATTTATGCAGGAGGCACAGAGAACCCTCAACAAAATCAACAAAAGCACATCCACATAAATACATATTATAATTAAAATGGTAAAATAGAGGCACCTGGATGGCTCAGTTGGTTAAGTGCCTTCGGCTCAGGTTATGATCTCAGGGTCCTAAGATTGAGCCCCACATCTGGCTCTCCACTCAGCCTCAAGTCTGCTTCTCCCTCTCCTTCTGTGAACTCTCTCTCTTTCAAATAAATAAAATCTTTTCAGAAAATGGCAAAATATAGTAATAAAAAAATTTAAAAGCAGCAAGAAAAAAGAAGGCAGTTACATAAATGGGGAACCCCATAAGGCTACCATGAAAGAAAGACAGACAAGAAAGGATCAGAGAAAATCTTCAGGAACAACTAAAAAACAGGCAATAAATACATATTTATAAATAATTAGTTTGAATGTAAATGGACTAAATGCTCCAATCAAAAGACAGAGTGACAGAATGGATAAAAAACAAGACCTATCTATATGCTGCTTACAAGAGACTCATTTTAAACCTAGAGATGCCTGCAGATCAAAAGTGAAGGGATGGAGAAACATTTATCATACACATGGATATGAAAAGAAAGCCAGAGTAGCAATACTTATATTGTACAAAATAAACTTTAAAACAAAGACTGTAAGAAGAGACAAAAAAAAAAATACTATATAATAATAAGGGGACAATCAAACAAGAAGATACAACAATTATAAATATTTATGCATCCATCATGGGAGCACCCAAATACATAAAGCTGTTAATAACAAACATAAAGGACGGGTGCTTGGGTGGTGCAGTCAGTTAAGCATCCGACTCTTGGTTTCAGCTCAGGTCGTGATCTCAGTGTTGTGAGATCAAGCCCTGAGTCATGCTCCATGCTCAGTGTGGAGTTTGTTTGGGATTCTCTCTCCCTCTCTCTCTACCCATCCCACTTATGCTCTCTGTCACAAAATAAATAAATGAATCTTAAAAAACACACACACACACAAAAGGAACTAATTAATAATAATACAATAATAAGAGGTGACTGTAACACCCCATTTACATCAATGGTTTTGAATGACACACTGGACCAGATGGATTTAACAGATATATTCAGAACTTTCCAACCTAAAACAGCAGAATACACATTCTTATCAAGTGCACATGGAACATTCTCCAGAATATATCACATATTAGGCCACAAGACAAGCCTCAACAAATTCAAAAAGATCAAAGTCATACCACACATCTTTTCTGACCACAATGCTATGAAACTAGAAGTCAATCACAAGAAAAAATCTGAAAAGACCACAAGTACATGGAGGTTAAATAACATGATACTAAACAATTAATGAGACAAACCAGGAAATAAAATAATAAAAAAGTACATGGAAAGAAATGAAAATGAAAACGTAATGGTTCAGAGGGGAGGAGCAAGATGGCAGAGGAGTAGGAGACCTAAATTTCATCTGGTTCCAGGAATTCACCTAGACAGGGATCAAACCATTCTGAACACCTACGAACTCAACAGGAGATTGAAGAAAAGAATAGCAGCAACTCTGAACAGAAAAGTGACCACTTTCTGGAAGATACGACATGTGTGCAGAAGTGAATCTGAGGCGATATTCGGGAAGATAGACAGCGGGAGAGGGGGCGTCCGTAAGCCGCTACTGGCAAGTGATAGAGCAGTGGAGCACAAAATCGGAACTTTTAGAAGTCAGCTCCGCTGAGGGAGGTCACTACAGTGGCTAAGCGGGGGTGGAACCCTTGCTGGAACAGTGTGGTCTCAGGATCCTCAGGGTCACAGAAAGACAGGGGGTGCCTGAGTGCGGCAGAGCTCAGAGTGGGGAAGCCAGCTGCAGAGACGGAGCTGAGGCGCGGGCTCTCAGCTCGACGTTGCCATAAACTGTGATCCACAGCACAGTTGGGCCACTGTTCTTCCAGCAGGGACCCAACAAGAGGCAGATCCGGGGAGACTCCCCTTCCTCCAGACTAAGTAATCTGCTGGGGTTTGCTCTCTGTAGCTTTTCTCCCTTGGAAAAAGCTTATATGGAAAGCTTGCAGGGAACAAAAGCTCCCAAGAGCAAACCCAAGCAGATTACTTAGCATGGACCCGGCAAAGGCAGGGCAATGCTGCCTCCGGCAAAGACATTCAGGAACCACGGCAACAGGTCCCTCCCCCAGAAGGTCAGCAAGAACAGCCAGCCAAGACCAAGTTTATCGATCAATGAGAATGGCAGAACTCCAGCACTAGGGGAATACTGCACATAGAATTCATGGCTTTTTTCCCATGATTTCTTTAGTCTTTTGAAATTAATTGTTTAAATATTTTTTTTGAATTTTTCTTTTTCCCTTTCTCAACCAACATCTTATCAATCCCTTTTTTTAAAAATATTTTTTATTTTTCATTTTTAGAGTCATATTCTATCCTTTCAGAGTAATTAGCCTTATTTTATATATATATATATATATATATATATATATATATATACAAGTTTTTCTCTCTTTAAAATTTCAGGATACAGTTTCTTCTAACAGAACAAAATATACCCTAGATCTCTAGAGTATGCCCGATCACATTCTCTCCCCCTGCTTTTTTTTTAAATCCTCTTCTTTCTTTTTTCAACCAACTTATCAATTCCTTTTATAAAATCTTTTATAATTTTCATCTTTACAGTCATACTCCATCCCTTTATTTTTTTTCTTTTTTCTTTTTTTCCCTTTCTTTTCCCCTGGTTTCAGGTCTCTTCTGATTAGTTTAGTGTCTATTTTTCTGGAGTTGTTGTTACCCTGTTAGCATTTTGTTCTCTCATTCATCTATTCTCCTCTGGACAAAATGACAAGATGGAAAAAATCACCTCAAAAAAAAAAAAAAAAAAGAACAAGAGGCAGTACCAACTGGCAGGGACCTAATCAATATGGACATTAGTAAGATGTCAGAACTAGAGTTTAGAATGACGATTTTACAGATACTAGCTGAGCTTGAAAAAAGCATGGAAGATATTAGAGAAACCCTTTCTGGAGAAATAAAAGAACTAAAATCTAACCAAGTCGAAATCAAAAAGACTATTAATGAGGTGCAATCAAAAATGGAGGCTCTAACTGCTAGCATAAATTAGGCAGAAGAGAGAATTAGTGATATAGAAGACCAAATGATGGAAAATAAAGAAGCTGAGGAAAAGAGAGATAAACAACTACTGGATCACAAGGGCAGAATTCGAGAGATAAGTGGTACCATAAGATGAAACAATATTAGAATAATTGGGATCCCAGAAGAAGAAAGAGAGAGAGGGGCAGAAGGTATATTGGAGCAAATTATAGCAGAGAACTTCCCCACTGTGGGGAAGGAAACAGGCACCAAAATCCAGAAGGCACAGAGAACCCCTCTCAAAATCAATAAAAATAGGTCAACACCCCGACATCTAATAGTAAAACTTACGAGTCTCAGAGACAAAGAGAAAACCCTGAAAGCAGCTCGGGACAAGAGATATGTAACCTACAGTGGTAGAAACATTAGATTAACAACAGACTTATCCACAGAGAACTGGCAGGCCAGAAAGGACTGGCATGATATATCCAAAGCACTAAACGAGAAAAATATGCAGCCAAGAATACTATATCCAGCTAGGCTGTCACTGAAAATAGAAGGAGAGATAAAAAGCTTCCAGGACAAACAAAAACTAAAGGAATTTGCAAACACAAAACCAGCCCTACAAGAAATATTGAAAGGGGTCCTCTAAGCAAAGAGAGAACCTAAAAGTAACATAGACCAGAAAGGAACACAGACAATATACAGTAACAGTCACCTTATAGGCAATACAATGGCACTAAATTCATCTTTCAATAGTTACCCTGAATGTAATGGGCTAAATGCCCCTATCAAAAGACACAGGGTATCCGACTGGATAAAAAAACAAGACCCATAAATATGCTGTCTGCAAGAGACTCATTTTAGACCCAAAGACACCCCCAGATTGAAAGTAACGGGGTAGAAAACAATTTACCATGCTAATGGGCACCAAAAGAAAGCTGGGGTGGCAATCCTTATATCAGACAAATTAGATTTTAAAACAAAGACTGTAATAAGAGATGAGGAAGGACACTATATCCTACTTAAAGGGTCTATCCAACAAGAAGATCTAACAATTGTAAACATCTATGACCCTAACATGGGAGCAGCCAATTATATAAGGCAATTAATAACAAAAGCAAAGAAACACATTGACAACAATACAATAATACTGGGGGACTTTAACAACCACCTCACTGAAATGGACAGATCATCTAAGCAAAAGATCAACAAGGAAATAAAGACTTTAAATGACACACTGTGCCAAATGGACTTCACAGACATATTCAGAATATTCCATCCCAAAGCAACAGAATACACATTCTTCTTTAGTGCCCATGGAACATTCTCCAGAATAAATCACATCCTAGGTCACAAATCAGGTCTCAACTGGTACCAAAGACTGGGCTCATTCCCTGCATGTTTTCAGACCACAATGCTTTGAAACTAGAACTCAATCACAAGAGGAAAGTCAGAAAGAACTCAAATACATGGAGGCTAAAGAGCATCCTACTAAAGAATGAATGGGTCAACCAGGAAATTCAAGAAGAATTTAAAAAATTCATGGAAACCAATGAAAATGAAAACACACTGTTCAAAATCTTTGGGATGCAGCAAAGACAGTCCTAAGAGGATAGTATATAGCAATACAAGCTTTTCTCAAGAAACAAGAAAGGTCTCAAATACACAACCTAACCCTACACCTAAAGGAGCTGGAGAAAGAACAGCAAAAAAAGCCTAAACCCAGTAGGAGAAGAGAAATAATAAAGATCAGAGCAGAAATCAATGAAATAGAAACCAAAAAACAGAACAGATCAATGGAACTAGGAGCTGGTTCTTTGAAAGAATTAACAAGATTGATAAACCCCTGGCCAGGCTTATCAAAAAGAAAAGAGAAATGACCCAAATAAATAAAATCATGAATGAAAGAGGAAAGATCACAAACAACACCAAAGAAATACAAACAACTATATAAGAACATATTATGAGCAACGCCAGCAAATTAGATAATCTGGAAGAAATGGCTGCATTCCTAGAGATGTATCAACTACCAAAACTGAACCAGGAAGAAATAAAAAACCTGAACAGACCTATAGCCACTAAGGAAATTGAAGCAGTCATCAAAAATCTCCCAAGAAACAAAAGCCCAGGTCCAGATGGCTTCCCAGGGGAATTCTACCAAACATTTAAAGAAGAATTAAAACCTATTCTCCTGAAACTGTTCCAAAAAATAGAAATGGAAGGAAAATTTCCAAACTCATTTTATGAGGCCACCATTACCTTGACTCCCAAACCAGACAAAGACCCCATCTTAAAGGAGAATTACAGACCAATATCCTTGATGAACATGGATGCAAAAATTCTCACCAAAACACTAGCCAATAGGATCCAACAGTACACTCAAAGGATTATTCACCACGACCAAGTGGGATTTATCCCTGGGCTCCAAGGATGGTTCAACATCCGCAAATCAATCAACATGTTACAATACATTAATAAAAGAAAGAACAAGAACCATATGATCCTCTCAATAGATGCAGAAAAAGCATTTGACAAAGTACAGCATCCTTTCTTGATCAAAACTCTTCAGAGTATAGGGGTAGAGGGTACATACCTCAATATCATAAAAGCCATCTATGAAAAACCTACAGTCAATATCATTCTCAATGGGAAAAAAACTGAAAGCTTTCCTCCTAAGGTCAGGAACATGGCAGGGATGTCCATTATCACCACTGCTATTCAACATAGTATTAGAAGTCCTAGCCACAGCAATCAGACAACAAAAAGAAATCTAAGGCATCTGAATTGGCAAAGAAGAAGTCAAACTCTTACTGTTTGCATATGATATGATATTTTATGTGGAAAACCCAAGACTCCACCCCAAAATTGCTAGAACTCATACAGGAATTCAGTAAAGTGGCAGGATATAAAATCAATGCACAGAAATCAGTGGCATTCCTATACACCAACAAAAGACAGAAGAAAGAGAAATTAAGGAGTTGATGCCATTTACAATTGCACCCAAAACCATAAGATACCTAGGAATAAATCTAACCAAAGAGGCAAAAATTCTGTACTCAGAAAACTATAAAATACTCATGAAAGAAATTGAGGAAGACACAAAGAAATGGAAAAACCTTCCATGCTCATGGATTGGAAGAACAAATATTGTGAAGATGTCAATGCTACCTAGAGCAATCTACACATTCAAAGCAATCCCTATCAAAATACCATCTACTTTTTTCAAAGAAATGGAACAAATAATCCTAAACTTTGTATGGAACCAGAAGAGACCCCGAATAGCCAGAGGAATGTTGAAAAAGAAAAGCAAAGTTGGTGGCATCACAACTCCGGACATCAAGATCTATTACAAAGCTGTCATCACCAAGACAGTATGGTACTGGCACAAAAACAGACACATAGATCAATGGAACAGAATAGAGAGCCCAGAAATGGACCCTTAACTCTATGGTCAACTAATCTTTGACAAAGCAGGAAAGAATGTCCAGTGGAAAATAGACAGTCTCTTCAACAAATGGTGTTGGGAAAATTGGACAGCCACATGCAGAAGAATGAAACTGGACCATTTCCTTACACCACACACAAAAATAGACTCCAAATGGTTGAAAGACCTAAATGTGAGACAGGAATCCATCAGAATCCTAAAGGAGAACCCAGGCAGCAACCTCTTTGACCTCAGCCACAGCAACTCCTTCCTGGAAACATCACCAAAGGCAAGGGAAGCAAGGACAAAAATGAACTATTGGGATTTCATCAAGATAAAAAGCTTTTGCACAGCAAAAGAAACAGTCCACAAAACCAAAAGACAACCGACAGAATGGGAGAAGATATTTGCAAATGACATCAGATAAAGGGCTAGTATCCAAAATCTATAAAGGACTTATCAAACTCAACACCCAAAGAACAAATGATCCAATTAAGAAATGGGCAGACGACATGAACAGACATTTTTCCAAGGAAGACATCCACATGGCCAACAGACACATGAAAAAGTGCTCAACATCGCTCGGCATCAGGGAAATCCAAATCAAAACCTCAATGAGATACCACCTCACACCAGTCAGAATGGCTAAAATTAACAAGTCAGGAAATGACAGATGTTGGCGGGGATGCAGAGAAAGGGGAACCCTCCTACACTGTTGGTGGGAATGCAAGCTGCTGCAGCCACTCTGGAAAACAGTATGGAGGTTTTTCAGAAAGTTGAAAATAGAGCTACCCTATGACCCAGCAATTGCACTACTGGGTATTTACCCCAAAGATACAAATGTAGGTATCCAAAGGGGTGTGTGCATCCCATTGTTTATAGCAGCAATGTCCACAATAGCCCAAGTATGGAAAGAGCCAAGATGTCCATCAACAGATGAATGGATAAAGAAGAAGTGGTATATATATATACAATGGAATATTATGCAGCCATCAAAAGGAATGAAATTTGGCATTTGCAACGACATGGATGGAACTGGAGGGTATTATGGTGAGCGAAATAAGTCAATCAGAGAAAGACATGTAACATATGATCTCACTGATATGGGGAATTCTTTATCTCAGGCAACAAACTGAGGGTTGCTGGAGTGGTGGCGGGTGGGAGGGATGGGGTGGCTGGGTGATAGACACTGGGAAGGGTATGTGCTATGGTGAGGTGAGTGCTGTGAATTGTGTAAGACTGTTGAATCACAGACCCGTATCTCTGAAACAAATAATATATTATACGGTAAAAAAAAAAAAAAAAAAGAGGAAGATAGCAAGAAGGCAATAATGAGGGGGCGGAATCAGAGGAGAAGATGAACCATGAGAGACTATGGACTCTGAGAAACAAACTGAGGGTTCTAGAGGGGAGGGGGGTGGGGGAATGGGTTAGCCTGGTGATAGGTATTAAAGAGGGCACATTCTGCATGGAGCACGGGGTGTTATACTCAACCCATGAATCATGGAACACTACATCAAAAACTAATGATGTAATGTATGGTGATTAACATAACATAATAAAAAAAGAAAACATAATAGTTCAAAACTTTTGGGATGCAGCAAAAGCAGTTCTAAGAAGGAAGTTTATAGGAATACAGAGCTACCTCAAGAAGCAAGAAAAATCTCAAATAAGCCATCTAACCTCTCACCTAAAGAAGCTAGAAACAGAACAACGAACAAAACCTAAACCCAGCAGAAGGAAGGAAATAATAAAGAATAGAGCAGAAATAAATGATATAGAAACTAAAAAACAATACAACAGGTCAATGAAACCCGGAGCTGGCTTTTTGAAAAATCATTAAAATTGGTAAACTCTCTAGTCAGTCTTACCAAGAAAAAAAGAGAAAGGACTCAAAAAAATAAATAAATAAATAAAAAGGACTCAAATAAATAAAATCACAAATGAGAGAGGAGAAATAACAACTAACACTACAGAACTACAAACAATTTTAAGAAAGTATTATGAAAAAATACATGCTACCAAAGTGGACAACCTAGAAGGAATGGATAAGTTCTTAGAAACATATACCCTACCAAAACTGAAACAGGAAGAAATAGAAATTCTGGCCGACTGATTACCAGCAAAGAAATTGACTCAGTAATCAAAAAACTCGCAACAAACAGAAGTCCAGGACCAGATGGCTTCACAGGCAAATTGTACCAAACATTTAAAGAAGAGTTAATAACTATTATTCTCAAACTATTCCAAAAAATAGAAGAGGAAGGAAAACTTCCAAATCCATCCTATAAGGCCAGCATTACCCTATATCAAAACCAGATGGATACCACACACACAAAAAGAGGACTATAGGACAATATCATTGATGAACATATTATATAAAAATCCTCAATAAAATCTGGTAAATTGATTCCAAAAATACATTAAAAAAATCATTCACCATCATCAAGTGGATTTATACCTAGGTTGTAAGAATGGTTTGATATTCACAAATTAATCAAGATGACTCATCACATCAATAAAAGAAAGGATAAGAACCATATGATCACTTCAACAGATGCAGAAAAATCCTTTCATGATAAAAACCCTCAACAAAGTAGGTTTAGAGGGAACATACCTCAACATGATAAAGGCCATATATGAAAAACCCACAGATAACATAATCCTTAATGGGGAAAAACTAAGAGCTTTTCCCCTAAGGTCAGGAACAAGACAAGATGTCCACTATCACCACTTTTATTCAGCATAGTACTGAAAGTCCCAGCCACAGCATTCTCACAGCAAAAAGAGATAAAAGACATTCAAATCAGTAAGGAAGAAGTAAAACTTTGACCATGTGCAGATGACATGATCTAGAAAACCTGAAAGATTCCACCAAAAAACTGCTAGAACTGATAAATTCAGTAAAGTGGCCAGAAACAAAATCAATCTACAGAAATTTGTTGCATTTCATAAGAAAAAAAAGAAATCTGTTGCATTTCTATACACCAATAATGAAGCAGCAGAAAGAGAAATTAAGAAAATGCCATTTGTAATTGCACCAAAAATAATGATACCTAGGAATAAACCTAACCAGGGGTGAAAGACCTGTACTCTGAAAACTATAAAGCACTGATAAAAGAAATTCAAGGTGACATGAAGAAATGGGTGCTCATTGATTGGAAGAACAAATACTGTTAAAATGTCTACACTACTTAAAGCAATCTACACATTTAATGCAATCCATATCAAAATACCAACAGCATTTTTCACAGAGCTAGAACAAACAACATTAAAATTTGTATGGAACCACAAGACCTCAAATAGCCAAAGCAACCTTGAAAAAGGAAAAAGAAATGTCGTCTTAACTACAGAGCAAAAATAATTTGAATAACAAATATAGTCGTCCTGAGAAACCATGGAAGCCAGAAGTAAGTGAAACAACAGTTCTGAGGTGCTGAAGGAAAGGACTGTCTACACAAAAAACTATACTCAACTAAATATCCTTCACAAATAAAGAGGAAATCGAGGCATTCTCAGATGAAGGAAAGCTAAAAAGATCTCTCACCAGTAGACTTACTTTTTAAAAGTGGCTAAAAGTAGTTCTCAGAACAGAAAGGAAATAGTGGAAGAAAATTCATATCTGAAAGGAAGAAGGAACGATGGAAAGAGTAAGTATGGTGTAAATACAGAACATTTTCTTTCTCGGATTTCCTAACTTATGTTTGATTTGAAGCAAAAATTATAATACTGTTAGATATAGTTTTTAATATATGTAGGAGAAATATTTAAGCCAATTATTACAAATGGGAGAGAGTAAAGGTCATAAAGAAAGCTAAGGTTTTCATACTTCTCTCAAACTGGTAAAATGGGTAAAATGTTGGCACCAGGAGATAGCAACAAGTTATGTATATATTATGTACCACTTAAATTAGTAAAAAAAACATACAAAAAGATACATTCAAAAACACTATAGTAAATCAAAATAGAATACTAAAATATACTGGGTGTCATACGAAAACAATGGATTGTGGGTCACCACATCAAAAACTAATGGTGTATTGTATGAAGACTAACATAACATAATAAAATTAAAAAAAAAAAAGAATACTAAAATTCCTGTAACCCACAGGTAGGTAGGAAAAAGAAAACAGAGAAGTGAAAAACAGAGAACAGAAAACAAAATGGCAGACTTAAAGTCTAACACTCCAGTAATTACATTAAATGTAAATGGCCTAAGTACACCAATTAAAAGATAAAGATTGGCAATATGCATTAAAAATTTATAATCTATCATTATATTTTATTTAAAAATCTGTAATCCCACCTACATGCTGTCTATAAGAAACTCACTTCAAACATAACAATACAGGCAAGTTGAAAGGAAAAAGATGGAATAAATTATATCATGTAAACATTAATCAAAAGAAAGCAGGAGTAGCTATATTAATATCAGGTAAATAGACTTCAGAGCAAAGAAAATTACCAGAGACAGAGAAAGATATTACATAATGATAAAAGGATGGATCCATCAAGAAGAGTCATTTACTTATACTGTCTTTTACTTAAAGCAACTCTGTATGGGTATCTACCACACAACAGACCTTTAAAATAGATGCAGGAAAAACTGGTAGAATTGAAAGAAAAAACAGACAAATCCAGAATTATAGTTGAAGACTTCAACATGCCTTTCTCAACAAATGATGGAACAAGTAGGCTGAAATTCAACAACAGTATAGAAGCACCGAACAATCTGAACCAACAGGAGGTAATCAACATTTATAGAGCAGTCCCCCCAAAAACAGAATGCACATTCGTTAAAATACCTGTGGAACCTATACCAATATAGACCATATCCTTAGTCATAAAGCAAACATTACCATGCTAACAGAAAACAATAACAAAATTGCACGATCATGTTAATTAATGCAGAAAGGATTTGATAAAATTTAACACCTATTTATGATAAAAACTCCCAGAATAATAGGAATAGACATGAAAGTCCTCACCTTGATTAAGAGCAGGAAACACATATGCTTTCAGAGCTGGATCAAACCTTAAATAAGAAAACTGTAATTTCAAAAAGTGGACTGACCTATCCATAATTAGTAATGGACCTGAGACCTATTATTAAGCTTGTAACAGTTTCAGGCTTGAGAATACCAGACCATTGGGCAACTATATGTCTGTCAAATGGCAAAATCAATTAAAATGCTTACTCTGGACATAAGATCTATGTACATTAGCCTTTCCTTCAGGAGAGGCAGTCTTTTACTTATTTACAGAAGACTCAGAGTTACTGTCATTTTCTAGTTTAAATAACACTTTTTGTGAACCCAGAACTGAACAGCATTATGTGTATCACAGCTTATAGAAATTTTCCTATGCCATGAATATGCTAAAAGTACTTTAGCAGACATTATCCTAGAGTCCCAGATCCATGTGTCTATGTAGCCTACATGAGAGCAGACACAAATGGCAATAACTGATACATATCGAGCTTCTTCTGTGTGCTAGACACTGTTCAAGGCATGTCACCTTTAGTGACAGATGATTTGTGACAACCCTATAAGGTAGATTTTCTTCCATTGTTTTAGGTGAAGAAACAAGCATAGGAGGTAAGCCACTTGCTGCAGTTGTAGTTAGAAAGTTGTAGAGCTAGAATATCTGAACCCAGCAAGGCTAGTTCCAGAGTCTGTGGTCTTAACCATTACTCTGTAAATGATTAAACACTAAACATTTGAATTGCTATGTCCAGAAAGGTTACATAAATGGTTTTCCTTGAAATTACCTTGGGACCCATGATTTCTGGGCAACAGGGAAGGCTTTTTAGTTCAGATTGAATTTGGAAGTTATTTTTCTTTATAAAGAGCAGACAACTGTAAACCCCCTGATAGCCTTTTCTTATCTGATGTGTCACACATGTTTGAACAAGATGTAAACAGCCAAAGAGTGCTGAACCACGGGTGCTAAAAGCTGTAGAAACACAAGGGACAAGCTTCAGTACTGTGTAATATTCCCTGCCTCCTTCCCCCAATTTACCCCTCTCTGGCTTCAGAAAACTTTGTTTTTCCTCTGCAAAGAATCTCCTATCCCTTACCATGTTTGGATTGCTTCAACTTACCTGTGTTTCCTACTCTTTAGTGTTGCAGTCAGTAGAACGGGACTGCAGAGTAGTAAGAAAAAAGGGAAACAACTTCCTCAGACAGGCTAAATCTCCACATACAATACAGAAACTGGGGAGAGGAGAAAACCAGAGAGGTTCAGAAGACATAGGCAGGAGCTCAAATGAGAGCTTTAGGTAGAACATATGAGGGAATTGTGAGTGGTTAGGAGGGAGAGAAATGAAGAGTAGAAAGAGACATTTGAGAAGTGTTTCTGTGAATTTAAAAAGGGATGTCTTTCAATATTATTCAGTATATGCAAGAAAAGATTACGGTCTCTGTTAAAACTTACCTTGCTTCCTGTATGGGAGGTCTATGAATGCAACTCTGAGCAGAAACCTTGCTACAAAAGTCTCTTGTTTTATTAGGGTTTCATATGCTTTGTTGGAGGAGGACTGCTCCCAGAGGCAGACAGGTAGTTAAAAGAACTGTACAGAATGTTTTAAAGGAATAAACTTTTAAAGATAATTGAGATGATAAAGAATAATGACCTTACATTTAAAATTTTGACTTCATATACCTAAAAAATGGAGACTTCTAAAATTAGAAAGAACCTGAAGAACTCAGAAACAAGAGAAGATATTTAATCACAAAAGAGTAAAACACTTTTAACTGTGTTACAAGTTGACCAGCTCCTAGAAGGAACTGGCATATCAAAATCGCAGACTTTATTATTTATTGTTCATCCTTATGTAGTTAATTACAATAATGTATATGATTTTCATCTTGTAAAGCAGATTTAGTACTTTTGTTAACTTTTCAGTTGTTTACATAATGAATTGATCTAAATGACTCCTTTCGTTATTTCCACAGTTGGTCTCGCTGGGCAGTGTGGATCCCCACTAAAAACTGCAATAAAACTTGTCACTCAAAATGGGAAAATTAGGTAAGCAGTGCCCCCTGCAGGTTGATTTTTTGATTCAGCATATACTTGTCTGATTATACTACCTGTTATAATCATTTAACAAAGGAACTGTGAGAAACACTAAGATTATAATTTTATAATAGAATCACTGATAACAATATGAAAAATGTGTAAACTGTGATTTTACAGATTCCTTTATCTGTGTAATCTTTGTTTCCTATTTCTCTAGCTCATCTTTTTCAAATAAGAGAAAAATTAAAATCAGATTGAGAATATATATCCACTCTTGGATGGAGAGAGAATATCCTATCTAGAAATAGATTTCTGACTTCAAGAATCCAAGGACTAGTTTGGTAAAATAAACTTTAAAAGCCTTTAAAAGCCATGAAATTGAGACATTTATTGGTCCCTTTTTACTTCATTTAGTCAGGAGAGTGTTCAAAATTAAGAACTTTTGGTTCAGTTACTCTTATTCTGTGTCTTACTGGAAATGAGAGGATAGTGCTCTAAACATCATGTTTTCATTGTTGTCATTTAACCTTTCAGACAATTGAATTACTTATTTTCTTTTAAATTTCCCCAGGGTTAATAGATCTGACTATCGGTTCCGATTTTTTGTGATGTGGTTTTGCGATCCTAGAGTATTTGGTCATTTTAGGAATGGAAAGGAAATAGTCCTTTCATGATTTATCCCTAGGCATGAGAAAAGATAATTTGTCCCCAGACCCCAGTGTTATCTGAGACTCCACAAACAACCAATTAACACTGTAGCTCAAGGAGAAAAGTAAGGATCTGGCTTTAAGAAAGCTATGGTAAATCTGCCTTCAGAGACTGTCTGAATATACTATTAGATGTTCCATGTGAAAGGTGCCACTTGGGTCCAACACAGGTGCAGTGGACATGTTAATTTTGTTTGGCCATTGTCCATTTTCCCTTCCTCTATTAATTGCATCTTTATTTGAGTGATGGAGTCCATCCCTCTCTATTATGTGGCCTGGATCATATGCTTACCCTAGGTTTCAAGAAGAGTAGTTGACTCCAGCCTGGCCAATCAGAGCACCATGTCACATCAGTGAGAGGAGTTGAGTGAGGCATGTGCTTGTGACCTCAGCTGGGTCAAGTCCCTCAGTGGGACTTTTGCTGGAACTTTTGGGAAAGATACAAGGTCTTCTACTAGGTTGCTAAATTGATAGAATGGAAACCTGGCACTTCTGGTAGCCATTTTTAAAAAATACTTAAAAGCATTAACCTTTGCCTGAGAAAAAGCCAACCCAGAAGCAAATCAAAGAGATAGGGCAAGTAAATTCCTGAAGATGTTATTGAGTACTTGCTTTCCTCTATGCCTGAGCCCGTCCATACTCTTACACTTGTCAGTTTTGTGTGCCAGTAATAATAACTATTATTAATATTTTAAGCCAATTGAAGCTGAGTTACACAGGCAACTGAAAGAGTTCTGATTAACACAACTAGTTTTCTGTGAATTGATACTATTGGCCGTGACAAGGAATGAAACATTATAAGGAGGTCTTGTGGTCCTAGAGGAGAGTGACTGGGAAAATCATAGTTATAGGAGAGAACTTCAAAATAGCTATTAAAATTGTGCAGGCTGCCAGACAGAGAAAATTTGGTTTTATCAATTGACCCATATTATAACGTATAAAATAAGACTTTTTTTTTCAAGTGCAAACTGGTACACATTGTTCAAAATGAATAAAAGCCATACATATTAGGCTGAATAACAGTCCACCAGAGATATCTACTTCCTAATACCCAGAACCTGTGAATGTTACATTATATGGCAAAAAGGACTTTACTGAGGTAATTAAATCACAGATCTTGAGATGGGGAGATTATACTGGATTACCTGGGTGGGCTCTAAATGTAATCACAGAGGTACATAATGTTGAGAGAGATGCAAGAAGGTCAGAGAGGAAAAAGATGATGTGAAGACAGAAGCAGAGTTTGGAGTGATGCCAAGGCAACCTCTGGAGGCTGGAAGACGCAAGGAACAAATTCTTCCCTGGACCTGCCAGAAGGAACCAGCCCTGTCAATGTGAGATGGATTTTATTTTATTTTATTTATTTATTTTTAAAGATTTTATCTATTTGACACACAGAGAGAGAGAGAGAGAGAGAGAGAGAGAGAGAGAGAACATAAGTAGGGGGAGGAGCAGAGGGAGAGGGAGAAGCAGGCTTCCCACTGAGCAGGGAGCCCGATGCGGGTCTCCACGCCGAGCTCGATCCCAGGACCCCGGGATCATGACCTTAGCCGAAGGCAGACGCTTAACCCACTGAGACACCCAAGTGCCCCTGTGAGATGGATTTTAGACTTCTGATCTCCCAAACTATAATAAATTGTTGTCTGTGCCCTGAATCTGTAGTAATTTGTTACAGCAGCAATAGGAAAATCCATGTGTTAAGTTAAATGCATCTTTTTGAAATGGATTACCTCCTATTGAAAAATATTTTGCCTCTTGAACCACAAGCAGCTTTAAGAGAGAAAAAGATTTCCAAATATACCTGGGCCTTATTCTCTGAGCTAATTAAAAGAACACTGCTAATTAAGGGTAAAGATGGGGATTTCCCAATAAATTGGATTACTTAAGAGGATCATCAGGTTCAGATAATATCATGGCATTCATGACTGGCACACCTGATTACCCAGGAGAAAGCATGTTAGGAGGCCTTCAAAGGAAGGTGGGATGATTCTCTAGCTGACTTGAAATAGGGAAAGAAAAGAAGTTAAATTTCCCCTCAAAAAATAGTGTGTCAGTTGGGAAAGTATTTCCTGTCAGTTGAAATATCTTTTTATAGCTGGCAAAAACTTGGGAAATCAACTTGTGAGCCATGGAAAAAGGTTTCTTTTGTTTATTTACTTTGGCTTTTTGAAATGTTCTTGGACTTGAGCAGATGTTTGACTCTGGGGAAAACAGACCTAACGACGATTAAAGATATACCAAGCTGACTCTGCAAGAAGCTCCCATTGCCTACTGTTGTGCTTGAGAGAAGCTTGGGAGGGAGCAAAAAAGACTGATGAGCAGCTCAGGCCTATATTCCCAAAGGCAGGCCGTGTTTGTTACGTCTTTGGGCAGCAGGTGAATGCACCTGAAACCTTTCCAAAAAGAGGGCAAAGTATGCTTTCACCTCAGCTTCAACTTAGATACCATGTCCCATCTTCACTAAGTGCCATTTTGTTCAAAGGAATGAAACCTGAATGTATATAGCTAAGGACTCAGAGGAAGCCCACCATTAGAATTTAGGCCTGCAAGTGACCTTTATGCAGGTTTCTCTTTGTTTTAAACTCTCCTGGGAGGGGGGGAGGGGGAGGGAAGGCCTGACCAAGTTAGCCTAAACATGATAACTCTTGTACAAATTTAGGGACATCATGCTCTCCCTAAACGCCCAACCTGTAGACCAGCAGTGGCATATCCTCACCCTCAGGCAAGAAGTCCAAGGGAACCAACCTTGTGCATGGATTAAACATTGGAAGGGAGGGGTTATGTTTTCTGGTGTCACTAGAGGATTTTTTTTTCTTTCTGACTTAGATTCTTCAAGGTTTGGCGACGGTGGCAGGTACAGGAGTGAGACATGTTTGTGTGTGTGTGTGCGGGGGTGGAGTGAGGTGGGTGAGAGACGACATTACACTAGAAGATGAACTTAGATTTAAAACTAGCAGCTGCAAGGAATGGATGGACCAGTAGACCGAGGCGCCGAGTTGGCAAATCGCTGTTTCTCCATAAAAATAGTTAACATTTCCTGGGTATTTTCTTTAAATGAGATTTTATATGGTTTACATATGTTAACCTACACAGCAACCCTATGATGAGAGTGCTAGTGTTATTTCCATGTAGTAACTGGAAACTGGAGGCACAGGGAGTCCAAAGCACCCAGCCAGTAAATGGGGGAACCAGGATTGCACTCAGGCCGTCTTGATCTAGAGCCCCAAGGAGAAAAATGGGAGAGGAATAAAAGAGGCCACTCAAAACTAGATAATGATGCCTCCGAGGAAAAAAGAGTCTGCATGCTGAGACGTTTTCATTCCTATGAGCATGTGCTTTCTTGAATGGAAGGTGGAGGCAGGCCAGGGTGACTCAGCCCCTGCCAGGGCAGCGCACTCTCTGGATGGGGTGCGTCCTGCCAGCGCCCAAGGGTGCGGAGGGAATCCTGAGTTGGAAGATGGTGGAGATGGGCCACGTGCCTGAGGCTAAAGCTCAGGACAGGACTCTACCAGTCCCTTTCTGCCTGAAATGGAGTTGTTTGACTTCCTGGGGGAATGTGCTTCTGTTTGCAGTCAAACCAATTTGAATTAATTTAGCAAGTGTCAATTGTTTCCCTCTTAACTGTGTCAAACACCATTCTAAAATTAGACTAGTTAAATCCTCTCACAGACTTTTTTTTTTTTACACAAGATTGAGATAATGTTTCACACAAAGATGCAACTGGATTAGGCAGCCCTTTTTAATCACAGAGAAATTTCCCCTGAGGATTTTGATGCCTCTCCCACAGCATGGGGATCTGCTGGTGGGATGTGTGCCCTGGGGGGAGGGTTTTTTTTTTTTTTTTTTTTTTACTAGAGGCGGTTGACCTACCACTCACCCTCTCAGCCTTATGCCCTTCAGAATGGGTGCTGGACCCTGGCTTCACCTTCTCTTTGAGAATAGCCGCTGGGCACTTCCATACTTCTAACCTTTTGAGAAGTAGTTTGGAGTAACATGAAGCCTTTGGAGATGTCCCCATTATTGTGATTAGCTGTGGACGCAAGTTTACAAGGCAGGGAAGCCATCATTTAGAAGACAGCTTTGTACCTGCCTACGTGCTGGCTAGGGGCTGTGATCCGGTCCTGTTCCTTTGAAATGAACATGGGTAGGTAACCGGATGCTGAGGAGGGATTTGTTTCAGACACATGTAAGTCATTTATGTGCCTGATTCTGCGGGGGTACGCATGGCAGGCCTAAATGGGAGAGCAAGGGGGTGCCAGCATGAGAAATGGTCCTTCATTATAGGTTGGTGTGCCCAGAGGGGGTCTGCGCAGGGGGAGGCAGAGTGCTTGGGGAGAGTTCAGCGCTTGGGCCCTGATAGTCACTGTGAATGGGGCTGCCAGCCAAGGGCCATTGGTCCACAGAGAGCCCATCTTTTTTTCAGGCCTTTGAAAACAAAGCAGGGACAGTGGGTCCCTCATCCATCCTGTCTGACTTCTCTCTTCCTTTCCTTACTCCACCCTCTCTCCTTCCTGCCCTACCCTCTTCTCTTTTCCTGCCTTGTCGGCACTCCTTTTGTCTGCTCTGGTGATTTAGTTTCCTCTTATGCTCAGTTTCCTTTAGTTAAGAGGCACTGATTCCACTATTCTGTAGTGTTTTTCTCAAGAAAAGTACTGTTTTGTTCAAAGTAACAAATCTTGCTCAGTTCCCCACCACCTCCCATGTTAACCTCCCATTTTTTACTCTTCATAGCTGGCAAGGCTAGGTCAGGAATGTGGGGAGCTCTGACACCTCTTCAAGCCTGAACCCCACCCATAGCAGGACTAAAGGGGGAGCCACAGTGATCCAAGGACTCTGATAATCTACTGCCCCCCACCCTTCACCCTCCCTTGTCTTTGCTATAAATTGCCTAAGAGACCAGCCCCCTAAAAGAGATTGTAATGAGAACTGATTATCCACATCCCCACAGGAAACCATGAGGAAAAATCCCGCCAGCACTCATGTCCCTGCTTGCCTCAGTCACCTCCAAAAGTCCAAGTCTTCAAGGTCAACCTTTATATTCTGACTCATTCCCACAATCGTTCAGGACATTTTCTCATGGACTCATGTTCCCACCCCTTCCTGGCCCCTAGCCATCTGGAACTCAGAGACTGTCATCCTAAGATTTCCTGTCTTCAATCTCATCTCTGAACATATCTCTTTCACCTTCTTGCTCTAACTTTGAGCTGAAACAATAGCTATTACTGCATGTGGCCACTGAGTACTTGAATGTGGTTAATCCAAACTGAGATGTGCTATCAGTATGAAATACATATGGGATTTTGAAGACTTTTGTGGAAAAAAAAAGAAGAATTTAAAGTATCTTGAAGGCTATTTGGGTGAGAATAGGATTTCGTGTTGATGGTTCTTTTAGCACTTTAAAAACGTATCATTTCCTTCTGGATTCCATGGTTTTTCCATGATAGTATTTTCAGTATTACTGGGTTAAATAAAATAGATTATTAAAATTATGTGTACCCAATTCTTTTTACTTTTTTTTGGGGGGGAGAGACAAAACATGAGGAAGGGGGCAGAGGGAGAAGGGGAGAGAGAATATCCAGCAGACACCCCACTGAGCACAGAGACCAATGCAGGGCTCGATCTCACGACCCTGAGAATGTGACCTGAGCCAAAATCAAGAGTCAGGTGCTTAACTGACTGAGCCACCCAGGTACCACAATTCTTTTTACTTTCAAAAAATGATGACTAGTAGAAAATTTAAATGACATACGTAGCTTACATTGTATTGTTCTAGGACGGTACTGCTCAGACCTGGTTGTCCCCGGAAGACCCATCTTCTTCAGAGATGTCTCAAATGGTGGCTGTTCCTTTTCTGATGCTCAGACTAGGTGTAAAGGTGGGGCAGGTAGTTCCTAGCTCCTCATTGCTCTTTCCAAACCATTGTTTATCCTCTTTCCTAACATTTTCAACATCTTTTGAAGCACATGACATTGGATTAGATCTGTATCTACCCCTTCACACTGCAATTATCTGCCATTCTCTTGGTTACCCTTTTCCCCTTATTGATATCTTACCATCTGGTTCACTGTCATTCTCCCCAGCATGACCCTGGTTATTATTCTGATAACTGGTATCTCCATAAATAATCCATCCAAATCTTGACCTCTCTGTTCCTTGATGTCCTCGCTTATAATGCTTTGCCCTCCATCCCACCTCAGCCCCACACTTTCACAATCATATCTTTGTCATTGCCTATAATTTCACAATCTCCAAAACCTTAATTCCAAATATACCACTCTTTGAACGTTATCTCTTATATTCATGGCTTATTTCCTTTAGGCTCCCCGTTTCAATAATTCTTTGACTCCACTTCCGATTAATTGAGTCTACCACCTTTTACTTATCCAGCTTAGAATCTATGGCTCATCGCTGTAATTATTCCCTTGAATATACCTTAAAGTCCCTTATATCGCTACATCATTCTTGTGCTTTCTGGGAAATCTCTCCACCTGTTTTGATCCAGTTGTCCCTAATGTCCACAGCCAAGACAACTGAACGAGTCTTACTAAATTTGTGATGCCAAAGCTCAAGTGGTCCCTGGCACTGCCTGTCAGTCTTGTACATATCCCTTGTCATTTTACTCTCTCACTTTCCTCAAACTCCTTCACTGAAATGATATTTCAGCTGAGATCTTGCTTTCTATTGTAACTGAGAACACAGAGACGATCAGAAGAAAATCTCTACTTCTTTCCATCACCAAATCCATCCACCATATGCAGCTGTACATATATTCTGTTTTCCTTCCATATATGATGGGAGACTTTCCCTTGCTCTTATCTAAAGCACATTTCTTTACTGTGACACCATATCCCATCCTCTCACCTCCTGAAGGACTAAATTCCTGCAATTCACCTTCCTCTGTCATTTTTTCTCCTCTCTACTGGATCATTGTCATCAGCATCCATCTCTCTTGAACCACTTCTATTGACATTCAAGCCCACCAGTCCACTGCTTCTGTCAATGTCAGCCACGGTGTCACAGAGCTTCTTCTACTTTTTCTTTTTTAAGATTTTATTCATTTATTTGATAAAGATAGTAAGAGAGCACGAACAGCAGGAGCAGCAGGGAGAGGGAGAAGCAGGCTTCCCGTGAAGCAGGGAGCCCGATGTGAGGCTTGATCCCAGGACCCTGGGATCATGACCCGAGCTGAGGGCAGACACTCAACCGATTGAGCCACCCAGGCGCCCCCACAGAGCCTCTTCTAATGTTCACTTGCAGTCATCCTACTTGAATATTTGGCAGCATTTGATCTGGTTGCTTGTTCTCTCATGTAACAGTGTTCACTTGGCTCCCAGCGCTGCTTTTCTTTTCCCTCCCTGGTTGCTCCTTCTCAGTCTCCACTGCAGACCCCTCCTCCTCCTCTTTCTCACCTTTAAGTGTTGGTGTGTCCAGTCTTTAGACTGTTGTTTTCTTTTCACACTTACTTTCTTCTAGACAACTCCATACAATTCTATGGTTTAAAAGACATCTATATGTTGAAAACTTCCAAATTTACCTCCCCAGCCTGGGAATCTCTCTGGATCTCTAAATTCAGAAATTCAACTGCCCATTCTATACCTCTATTTGATTTCTAATGGGAATCTTGATTATTACATATCCAACATCAAGTTCTATCTTCCTTCTCAAATCTCTTCCCCCCACAGTGGTCCATATATTAGTAAATGCCATCATTTACCCCAGAACTGGAATGAACTCCCTTCTTTCTCTCATGACTTACATACTATCCATCATCACATCTGGCAGACTCTAGCTTCGTAATACATTCCCTCCATCTCTCCATCACCATCTAGTCCAAGCCATCAACTCCTGACTGCAATAATCTTGTTTTTGTTTTTACTTCCCTCTAACATCTTCTACACAACTGTCAGATTGATCCTACTGAAATACAGCCAGGTCATGTAATGATCTACTTAGAAACCTATAATGACTTATTAGCTAGCTTACTGTGATGGTTAATTTTATGTGTCAACTTAACTGGGTCATGGGATGCCCTGACATTTGGCCAAACAGCATTCCACACAGCATTGCTGCTGATCCAGAAGCTCATTTCACAGCAGATGAAGTATGACAATGGGCCCATGCTCATAGAATTCATTAACATTATCATGTTCCTCACTATCCTGAAACAGCTGGCTTGACAGAAAGGTGTAATAACCTTTCGAAGACAGTTACAATGACAGCTAGGTGACACTGCCTTATAAGGCTAGGGGAAGGTTCTCCAGAAGGCTGTATATGCTCTGAATCAGCATCCAATATATGGTGTTGCTTCTTCCATAGTAGGATTCATGGGTCCAGGAATCAAAGAGTGAAAAGTGAGAGAGGCATCCCTCACTATTACTCCCAGTGACCCACTAGCAAAATTTTTACTTGTTGCTCCCATGACCTTATGTTCTACTAGCCTAGAGGTCTTAGTTCCAAAGGCCAAGAAACAGAACAATAATTCCATTGAACTGGAAACTAAGACCGCAGCCTGGCCACTTTGGGTTCCTCATGCCTATGAACCAATTGGCAAAAAAGAAAGCCACTGCATTGGCTTGGGTGATTGATTCTGACAACCACAGGGAAATTGGACTACCACTCCACAACAGAGTATGCAGGGAAGAGTATGTCTAGAATACAGGAGATCCCTTATGGCATCTCTTCTATCATCATGCCCTGTGATTAAGGTCAATGGAAAACTAAAACAACCCAATCCAGGCAAAACTACTAATGGTCCCAGCTCTTCAGGAATGAAGGTCTGGGTTACCCTATCAGGTAAAGAACCATGATCAGCTGAGGTACTTGAGGGCAAAGAGAATATGGAATGGGTAGTAAAAGAAAGTAGTTATACATGCCAGCTACAACCATGTGACCACTTATAGAAATGAGGACTATAATTTTCATGAGTATTCCCTTCTTATTTTGTTAAAAATATGTGTGTCTTTCTTCCCTTATTCCCTTATCATGTAACATAAGAAGTATTAATTTTGTATTATAGTATTTAAGTATTGTTAACTTTACATCATAGTATTTAAGTTACTGGAGATCAAGGAGAAGCATAAACTTCATTCAAATATGCTACCACTCTTCCCTCTCCCTCTTCCTGTATATGCTATGTTTTCCTAAACATACATACTTATAATAAAGTTTAGTTTATAAATTATGCACAGTAAGAGATTAATAATAAAACAGAACAATTATAATATACTGTAATAAAAATTATGTGAATGTGATTTCTCTCTCTCAAAACACCTTAATGTACTATACTCTCCCATATTCTTATAATGAAATGAGATGATAAAATGCCTGCATGAGGAGATGAAGTGAGGTGAATGGCATGAAGCTACTACCGACCTTCTGACAATATGTCAGAAGAAGGATCATCTGCTTGTAGGGTAGCTGAGCACGGGTAACTGAAACCTCAAAAAGAAAAACCATGGAAAAGGGGAGATTGCTATATGTAAATATGTAGTCTCATGATAACTCTACCCACATCCCTATCTATATTTATCTCCTATTGGTTCTGCTTCTCTGGAAAACCTTGACTAATATACTTATAATAAGATGAAATTCCACTCCATGGACTAAAAGCTCCCCATGGTCAGGCTATCCCATATTTCTTCGACTTCTATCTTCTTCCCCTTGTTCACTCTGCTCCCACCACACTGGCCTTCTTATTTTTTAGAACATGCTAAGAACTTTCCCACTTCAGGGCCCTTGTACTTGCTCTTCCCTCAGCTTAGAATGCACTTCCCCCAGATATTTTTAGTGCTTTGTTTTTTTATTTTCTTGTGATCTTTATTGAACAGTACCCCCTCAAAGGCGTTTCCTAACCAATGTATCCTGGGATCATTCTATCTCCCTGTTTGTTTTCTTCTTCTTAGCACTTATCACTCCCTTACATGACATTATTTTTTTACATGTGTTTGTTTTCTAATAGCATGTAATTCCCACAGAAGAAAAAGTTTGTCTTTCCCTTTCCCTTCACCAAAGTGATCCCTTTTCAGGCAAGCTTTAAGCTATTTAGGCACTCCTTATTTCTTGGCAACAGATGTTGCTCATGAAAGTTGCAGAAGGAAAAGATCAATTTTTCTTATTTCAAATAACTTTTACAGTAAATCCAATTCAATCATTTTATAGGCAATCATTGCTTCACAGCAACACATTTTTAAAAAGCTAATTAAACACTGTTAGATGTTATATAATTTCCTGGGGATTACTACCCGCACCTTACTCCCTTTTAATTTACGAAACTGATTAAATTTTTGAACAGTTTCCCTAATAAACCACTTTAATTGATTACCCCAAAGCGAATTCTTTATAATTACCAGGCTAACTGAAAAAGAAGCACGTAAAAATTTACCATCCCTAGAACATAATTACGCTCAAAGAAGACATCCCCGTGTTTTCCTCATGATAACTTTTTCATTTATTTTGAGTTTGAATCCTGGATCATCCATTTTGTATGGTGTAGGAGCCACAGACTCTTGCATTAATGACCGTGGACCTGAGACATGTATCTGCCATTCAAATGCCATGTGATCTGGGCCAGTTACTAAACACCTCTGAGATTCAATTTCCTCATCTCTAAAAACAGATTAAGAATACCAGTAATGTCTGGGCGCCTAGGTGGCTCAGTCAGTTAAACGTCTGATTCTTGATTTCAGCTCAGGTCATGATCTTAGGGTCATGAGACCTAGCCCCACGGAGGGCTCTGCACTGAGCAGGTAGTCTGCCTGTCCCTCTCCCTTTGCCCCCTCCCCACTCATTCTTTGTCTCTCTCTCTCTCTCCAATAAATAAATGAAACGAATCTTTAAAAAAAAAAGAATAACAATAATATCTACTTCACAAGGATTTTAGGATGATTGCCTGGCATTCCATGTAGGAAAACTGAGACAAAGTTTAAAGCGGTATAGAAATATTTGCTGTTACTGATATGTGTCTGGGACACAGTAGGAATTCAATATATTTTCTTAACGATGAATGAATGAAGTCATATTGGTTTTATTCCCCTTGAGGACATGTAGGTGGTGGCTGTGCTGATTTAAGGTGAGATTAACCGAGGATAGATACTGGGCTATTTTATTGAAGGACTTTATCCTTTGTCTATTTTCACTGCTGTTCAATCCCACAGTGCCATTTTAAATTGTCCATAGCTAAACCTAAGGTAAGGAGAGAAATTTATTTTGTAGAAGAACTGTAAATTATCTAGGTAACAAAGAAAGAACAAAATGAGATACACATAATACATACACACACACATATGTGCACACATGTATATATTTGCATACACATATGCTTGCATATTACTCAGTTTTTATCTCTATTTTCACTGTAAAATATATATACATTATACATTAAATCTATCTACTTATCCACCTTAAATCCATTGATAGTTTAACAGACGCAATAACTGGAAAACAAAACAGAAAAAAGAACAAAAATTTAAGCTGACTAAAATAGACAGTTCTTAATATGCTTGTGCTGGAATTTCAATGATACTACAGGGGCTAAAAAAATAGACTGCATTGTTGCATTCGATTTGCTTTTACTGTCAATAAATGTCCCATGCTCCATCCTGCATTTCCTGCACCCTTCACTGTTTATTTTACAGCTCTTTTCTTTTATTTGCTGTTGTTTTTTAAGCTTGCGTTGTCTATCACTCTGACAGAAAGCATAAGCTCTTTGTTAAAAATCTATACAAGTTATTTGCACAAACATGAATTCTTTCTCTCCTGAACTTCCTTAAATGCAAACATACTTACTCTCTGGAGGAGCCCCAATTATATACTTGGTTCAAGGTATCTGTACCCCAAATCACGAAGTCATAGTCCTTTATGACTTACTCTGAACAGATGTAAAACTGCTTTTAAATTTTACCTGCAAGTCACAGCAGTTTCCGACACCACTGAAAACAAAACAAAACAAAATAAAACAAAAACCCCCCGAAGAGCCGAAGGTAGACAACCGCAGGATAGAGAGACACAAACTACCTGAAGACCAGAGGACTCTTCACAGGCTACACACAAACACGGAGCAACTAAACAGGGCCTGTCCATGGCATTCAACCCAATTTTGTCGACAGACATGGTGAAATATTGAAGTCACACTCTGTCTCCCGTCTTGAAATTGACCTAAAATACGATACAATCCCTTGAAGAAGGTGGGGATTCTGAACTAACCAGTAATATGGATTGAACTGCCTCTTCCAAACCCATGTTCCTGGATGAGATATACTCTTACTGAGTAGGCAAAGGTGGATGGCGGGCATGCACTGGAAATCACTGGCTTCATTTCATTCACTTCCCTTTGTAGCTGGGTATATGTATACTGTTTGTCAAGTGGGAAAAATACAGCCTACCTCTGTATTCTAGTCTTTAACTAAGGGAGGATCTGAAGCTTCCTTTCTTGACAGGCATGGGGGTGCTCTGGGATGGGGTCATGGATACTGGGTGTCAGCACTGATAGCCCTCTGGGAATATCTTAAAACAGCTCTGAGAACCATAGTGAGTTTTCTCTGCTTCAAAAGTCTCTCAGTTATATAAATGTTCATCTTATGGGCCATATTTAGAGTGCGCATGCTCCACAAAATATAAAACAAACGGAAGTCTTCCTTGCAGAATTATGAAGAACTCACATTGAACGCTGCCAGTTTCACATTCTGTCGTGCTGTCCTCCTCGGGATGCAAGTGTTATAGAGGAGGTAGCCATCTGGTCCCTGTGATCATGACAGATGAAAACTGAGTAATATGCAAACAGATCTTTTATATTTCTAAACCACAAAGGAAAGAACTTGGTCTTTCTGCTGCTTGATTAGAAAGATCTGGGCTTAGACTGAAGTGATGGTGGAAGTTCTGAATATATAAGACCTGATATTTTAAGACATTCTTTATTCATCAAATCCACAAGTACTCACCGAGTGTCTGCCTTGTGCCAGGACTCGGGGGACAAGAAGTTTCCTGCTCTCATAAAGCTTACAAAATATTACTGCAAATCAGACATATCAAAGGTGATATTCTTGTTTCCTTACTATTATTTTTAAACATAATGCAAATTTAGAGATCATAATGGGCTGCTTCTCAGCTATATTTTTAAATCTTAGGAACATCTAGTTGACTATTGGAATTTAGATATAAAATGTTAATTGGAAAGCATCTGCTAACTAATTCACTAATTTCCTAGAATTTCTAATGTAGTAGAAGTCTACGGCTGTTGATGAAAAAAAAAAGCATTGTAGTGAACCATTGTTATGGGGCATATAGCTCTTCATATAATTCATGAATTATCCTTAGTTAAACCAAAGCTTATAAGGTTTAATGTCTTTGCAGAAAATTCACTTTGGTTCAAAATCTTTTTAAAAATGGCATAGGGTAAAAATTAATAGACAAGCTTAACGTGAATATATCTGCCCCTTCTGTTTCATTTCTCCTAATTTTAGTCTGATTCTCTACACTTCTAATGTGATTTCTGTCTCATTCATTCTCTACAAAAAAAATTTTTTTAAATTTCTTTGCCAATTACATATTTGTATCCTATCTTCTAAGCTAATGTTAGTCTTCTTTCATTTATAAAATTTCCAGAACTGAATTTGTGCAGATGGTCTGGAATAAGCAGCTCAGGTGGCTCATAGAATTCAATGCTAAGGGGATTATGGGTGTCTGATGTCTGCAACTGGCCAGGAAGCTTTGCAAAGGGACATAATTAGTAATCACTAGTTTGGCAGCAATTAAGAAAATGGACTCAGAATTTATAATAAAACTTGTCATTTACTAAGAAGTGCACAGCAGGGAGGAAAGAAAGCACTAGCCAGTTACTGGGCGAACATTGTATCGCAGTTCTTCACGTATCAAAATGACAGGCTTTTCTTTAGGTTACCAAGACAATCTAAGACCCATTCTGAGAATTGCCTTGTCACCAACAGGGGAGAAAGGGCCTCATAACGCATAGGCTGAAGAGGAGAAGCCTTGTGATAGCACATCAAGAGAAAGTGAACCTTATAAACCCAATTTAGCAGATTTCAAAAAGTCTATTTGTGAGGAGTACTGAGAATGCTTATTTGAAAGAGATTACAACTTTTTTTTAAATAGCAAAACTATAGTGATATATCACTGTGTTGAGATTTCAACTTTCTCTAACTACTGTATGTAGTGTCCTGTTATTATACAAGGGCTTAATTCCTTTATCACTAGGCTTTTAAAAAATAAAATCATCTAGTTGTACTTGACATTTGGTATAATCCAAATATCAGCCTCCCATGTGTCTCCTATCCCACAAGCTTCTGTGAATTACCTTCTCTTCTAGTGCTCACATGAAAAGATCTTCGGTCTTCCTTTCTTCCTTTAGAGACCAAGTTCACATCTGGGCTCCATAGGGGACGAATAGCTGAGCGCATTATGTACTTGAGCTGGTGGAGCAGTATGGATTGGGTAAGACTCAGGACCGTAGCCGGTGTGCATGCCCATCCCTGCACATTGTATTCTAGGGCAGTGCAGAGAGATCTAGTTAAGACAGGGTGGGAGAGGGGCGCCTGGGTAGCTCAGTCAGTTAAGTGCCTGCCTTTGGCTCAGGTCATGATCCTGGGGTCCTGGAATCAAGTCCCACAGCGGGCTCTTTGCTCAGCATGGAGCCTGCTTCTCCCTCTGCCTGCTGCTCCCCCTGCTTGTGCTCTCTCTCTCTTTCTCTGATGAATAAAATCTTAAAAAAAATATAAAAATAAAAAAGACAAGATGGGAGAGGACCTCAACCTTCGAACTCAAGTTTGTTAAGCCGCATGATTAGGGAAGCACCAGCCCCCTCCCTGTTGTGATCAGGGCACTCATACAATAGCACTATGATGAGGCAGAATCTTGGGTCCAGCCCTATCCTGAGAGTTCAGTGTTTGTGACTGGGAAAGCACTAGCTTCTACTCTGATATGGTCAGGGGCCCGGTGTTCAAGACTTGTGTATAACACGACAAAACAGAAGCAGCATTTGCCACATTGGCTTCTGTCATTAGAGAGACACCTGCTCTGTGCTGGCATTGTTGAGGGGTTGGGGTCCAGGTACATGACTGATGAGAAATAATTGCCTTCAACCAGGGCTTTGGCTAGATTACATGAAGCTTTGGAAAAAGCCAACTCCTTCTCTGAGAGGTCAGCTGCAGGAATCAATTTGGACAATCCTTACGAGCAGAAGAGGTTTGGTCTACAATTTAGGGAAAAGCAATGTACAGTGAATGAGAATTTCCCATTTGTTCAGTGTCTCTTGATCAATCCACACATGACAGAAAACCCTTGTAATATGACTAAGCTTTTATCAATGGAATAGGAAAGGAGTGATGTTTGACATTTGCTGGTATGGGTCTTACGACATTAGGTTTGTTCATTCCCCTTCCCATCAGGTTGTGGAACCCAGTTATGGCTGTGACTCAGGTTTGGTCAAACAGGTGATAACAAAGCCTTAGGTGAAGCAACAAGACTGAAGGAAACTTGGTCCATGAATAGCCATCTAGAGGAAGGTGCCCTGCTTAACTGGTACTGGACAGGGAAATACTCTTCAATGTTCTTCAACCCACTATATTTTTGGGTCTCTATTAAAGCAACTTAGCCTTCATGCCAATCAATTATACATTGTTTGACAAGAGCGAGACAGTGAGAAACCAGACAGTGCAGGCTGGAAACATATTTGTTTACATCATGGCAAAATGTTGCTAAAACTTTCACCTGACCCACTATCTGCTCTAAAGAAAGTGGTTGGAAAGAATAGGAGTATGGGTTCTCTTGGCAAATTTTAGCAAGGAATTCAATAAAGAGTCTAGTTCAGCCAAGATTTAGTCAGTTTGTAATTAGGGATGTAAGGAAATAGGAAGAGTTCCATATATTTAGAGGCTCATAAGTTAAAGACCAACCACTTTTTGAACCCCTTGAAAATTTTCCTCAAAGATCCATTAAAATTTTTCTGCAAAACAAAGAGAGCCTGGTCTCCGGGTATGGCTTTCCTACCCAAAGCTAGAGTTTCACATGGCCCCAAGGTAATCTTTATTAAAATGGAGAGGTCAGGTTTAAGCTCAGGGGATAAAAAATAAAGCAGGTTAAAGAAATATGGCTGGAAAAGAATGGTAGGTATGGATATTAGCACATGGAACAGACTATAAAAAATATACCAGAAGTCTACTAAGATTTTGAAGGAATTGTATTGCCAAAGAAATGACAAGCCTCGCCTGTAAAAGCTTCTTGTTCAACCCAAACCGGTTCCTAATAGGGCATACTTTCTAACATCTACTTTAGATTTGACCCGGGGAGTCATGGACAAGAAAGAACCTCCTATAACACAAATTTGGGTCCATAAAGGACATAGGAGTTATATCCAGAGAGAAAATTGGGCTACCAGACAACTGACTTCACTGCCAGGGTAAAGTTCTGTGATTTTCTAACAGGATTTGATAATACTTACGCACTAGTGATCTCTGTGTGTTTTCTATTCTCTCTTCCAGGTGGGGGTTTGATCATGGTTATCTTGTTTATGTTCCATCACTGCATATGGAGTGTGGGAGTGGGATGGGGCAGGGAGATTAGGCAGATTTTAAAAATCATTTTGTTTACAGGTTCCTGAACTACAAAGGTCCCATAAGAACATTACCCATAGTTTCTGAAATTTGAGCTGGATTCAGTAACTGGATGGGACATTGAATTTCTCCTCTGAGGAAAGGGTATGCTTTACTTGTGGGAAGATACACTGGATATGTAGATGTCCAGAGAGCTGGGTTCTGGCAGAGGCCACCAGCTAGCTATCTGCCAATATCCATTATCTATTTCTCCAGAGTAATATGGAGATGATTGGCATGACTGAGCTCATTGCTGGCCTGTAGATCACATTTCTTGGCCTTCCTTGCAGTTAACAATGCCCATGTAACTGTTCTAGCCAAAGGAACATGCGCCATTTTTGGTTAGGTCTCTTCTATGTTCTGTTTCTCATTCCCATTCGCTGGAATCTAGTCTGAAGGTTGATTCAGCTTTGGCTGTGCAGATGATGACAAGGGCCTAAGGACTGATGGGAGCAATAAGACTGAAGGAAACCAGGTCGCTAAATGATTTTCCCTAAACTGGACGGCTCACACTGGGGCTAGTATATGAGAACAAAGTGAACTCAGTTGCTCTGTAAGCCATTGGATTCTCTGTTGTAGCAGTTTAGCCTGCGCCCTAACAAATACAGCCCCCTTATTTCCCCTGAAAGGTAGCAGAATACACCACCCTAAAACATAACATTTTGGCATAATGATTCTTTTCAGTTGAAGGCAACTGAAAAGCAGAGACAAGAAAAACTCTGTGCCCTCCCTCTATTTTGGCTAAAAATAGAACAAATTTGTAAAGGTGTCCCCCTTCCCCCCATTCCATCACCACTATCAGGAAGGACAGAAGTTAATCACCAGAGACAACTCTATACCCTTATCAGCCCAGAGATGGCACCAGAGGAATCTACATAACAAATTTTGCTAAAGCTAGTCCTTATCTCCTGTCAGTTTCCCTCATATATTTACCTGTCCATAATTTGCCACCTCAAAACTCAAAGTCTTTTTCCTTTGTCTTGTCACTTCTCTAAAAATTTATTGTTCTTTTGTTAAGATGCTACAGAAGCCGGGAGTTCTCTCTACTCATTTCAGAGTGCTCCATTTGTATGCATGATGCACATGCTAATCAATTTCGGTTTGTTGCTCTCCTGTTAACCTGTCTTTTGTCAGTATAATTTACAGGGCCCCAGGCAGAGAACTTAAAAGGATGGAGGGAAAGATGTTTTTCCTCCCCTATATCCCTATATGCTACTCAAAAGGAACTTGGGTTTATTAGCATTTTGCTGAAGAAGATATGGAAACAATGGCCAAGTTTAACTTTGTAGTAAAGGATGAGCATAGCATATAGCTTTAAACAGAATGCTAGATTTATTTATTTATTTTTGTCAATGTCCTTTGCCCAGGGCTCTCAAGGGAACTTTCACTGGCATTTTTCACTTAGTCCCCAAACTCCTACAATAAACAATAATATCCTAATCTCCTCAGCACTCATATTTTTTTTTTACTAAGTTTCAAGTTTTTTTTTCACTTTTTCTTTTAAAATTTTTTAAAATTTAAATTCAATTAATTAACATATATATAGTGTATTATTGGTTTCAGAGGTAGAATTCAGTGATTCATCAGTCTTATATAATACCCAGTGCTCATTACATCACCCAGTTACCCCATCCCTCCAGCCCCTTCCCCTCCAGCAACCCTCAGTTTGTTTCTTAAGATTAAGAGTCTCTTATGGTTTGTCTCCCTCTCTGATTTCATCTTGTTTTGTTTTTCCCTCTCTTCCCCTATGATCCTCTGTTTTGTTTCTTTTTTTCTTCTTTTTTTAAATTGAAATTCAATTAATTAACATATAATGTATTATTTGTTTCAGGGGTACAGGTCTGTGATTCAGCATTTAAAAATATTTTTTTTTAAATACATTCAAGTATCATCAACATACAGTGTTATATTAGTTTCAGGTGTACAATATAATGATTCAAAATTTTATACATTACTCAGTGCTCATCATGATAAGTGTACTCTTAATCCCCTTCACCTATTTCACCCATTCCCCCATCCACCCCCCATTTGACAACCAACAGTTCTCTCCATTTAAGAGTTTGTTTTTTGGTCTCTTTTTTAATTTGTTCATTTATCTCCAAAATTCCACGTACGAGTGAAATCATGTGGTATTTGTCTTTCTCTGATGGACTTATTTCTCTTAGCATAATACACTCTAGCTCTATCCTCATTATTGCAAATGGCAAGATTTCATTCTTTTTTATGGCTGAGTAATATTCCTGTATAAATATACCACATCTTCTTTATCCATTCATCTATCAAGGGACACTAGGGTTGCTTCCATATCTTGTCTATTATAAATAATGCTGCAATAAACATGGGTGCATCTGTCTTGTCAAATTAGTGTTTCGTTTTCTTTGGGTAATACTCAGTGGTGGAATTACTGGGAACCTCCACACTGTTTTCCATAGTGGCTGTACCACTTTGCATTCCCACCAACAGTGCAAAGTAATGTAAGGTTTAAGAAGCAGATACAGGACAGATCATGCAGGGCTTGCAAACTATGTTAAGAAAAAAAAAAAGATTTGCTCTTCTTATTGAAAAAGTAACGAAAGCCATTTGAGATGCTTTATACAGACTTGATCATATTTACATTGAAAAGATCATCCCTCTGGCTCTGAGGAATGGATCAGGTGTTTGGAGAGAAGCAGTGGTAACTTAAAAAGAAATGTCACGAGGAATATTTCGTAGGTAAAACACACAGGATTTGATGAGACATTGACTATGGGGAGGAGCAAGATAGGTATTATTATTGCTAGGTTTCTGGGCTGGGATAATTGAACAGATGGTGGTACTATTCACTGAGACAGGGAGTGTTGGAAGGGGAGCAAGTTTAAGAGGGAAGACAGGTATTGAGCAGGCAGTTGGATATATAGGTTTATATCTTACAGTGGAGGTCTGGGCTGGAGATATGAATTTGTAATTTTATATGGCAATTACACTAAGGATATGGATGAGATTTCCTAGAATAAGAGTATGTAAGAGAGAAAGAGAGAGGCCAAGAGAGCAACTCCAAAATTTAATGGTGAATTAGAGGAGAATGAGCTAGAAAATATGACTGAGAAGGAATGGCCAGAAGAGTAGGATGAAAACCAGGAGAAAACAGTATTTTAAGAAAGAGTGTGTTATGAACTAAATGTTTGTGTCACCCCAAGATTCATACACTGGTATCCTAACCCCTAATATCATAGTACCGGACTATGGGGTCTTTGGGAGGTGATCAGGATGTGAGCGTGGAGTCCTCATGAATGAGACAAGTGGCCTTATAAAAAAAGACCCCAGAGCGCTCCCTCAGTCCGTCTATGTGAGAAAATGACCATTTGCAAAACAGGAAGAGAGCTCTGTCCCATGAACTGGCTCTGCCAGCACCCGGGTTGGTTTGGATTTCCCAGCCTCCAATACTGTGAGAAAGGTCTGTTGCTTAAGCCAGCCAGAGTACGGTAGCCCTGTTGTAGCAGCCCAAAACAAGAGAAGACAGAGAGAACACTCAACACTGCTGCATGCAATGAAGATATCAAGTGCAGGTCCAAAATATTCACTGGATTTAGTGAGCCCAAAACAAGAGAAGACAGAGAGAACACTCAACACTGCTGCATGCAATGAAGATATCAAGTACAAGGTCCAAAATATTCACTGGATTTAGTGAAGTGGAGGTCTCTTATGACATTAGTAAGAATTGTTTCAACAGAATCATGGGGTGGAAGCCAGATTAGATGCCAGAAAAGTGGAGGAAAGAGAATAAAAGCAAGATGTTTAGTATATATAACTCTGTGCAGGAAGAAGAGATAGAGCAGAAGCTAGGGAGAAGGGAGATATAGGGTTCAGTGATATGGTTTGTTTTAATGAGAATTAGTTGGACATATCTAAATAAGAGTGGAAAGGATTCAATTAGGAGAGAAAGGTTGAATTCATGATAAAGTATGTTTTATGAGAAGGCTATGCTTTGAATCCCTGCCCTCTACCCTCCCATAGGGTTCTCATATTACCTTAGAAAGGAGCTTTCCTTTTGTAACAGAAGTATGGCTACAATTGTAGGTAATGTGATATGGTTGTAGAAGCAGACTGAGAGGGTTCTCATTTGATGGTTTTATTTTTATGTAAAGTAAGAAATAAAGCTATTTCCTGAGAAAAAAGAAATTCTGTAAATGTGTGTGTATATATATGTTTGGGGAGAGGGGAGTTAGTTGGAGGATTCAAGAGACTAGGGAAACACAGAAAAGTATTTCAGTTATCTACCACTGCATAACAAAGCAGCTCAAACTTTATTGGTTTAGTCATTTTATTATGCTCATAAACCCCAGTTACAGAACACAATAGGGATAGCTCATCTCTATTCCCTGATGTCTGGGGCTTCAACCAGAAATACATGAAGACTGAGGGTAACTCCAGGTCTAGCACCTGCTACCATCTGGAGGATTCTTTATTTACATATCTGGCAGTTGATATGGGCTTTTTGCTGAGACCTCAGCTGAATATGTAAACCGGAACACCTACATGGGCCCATTTCATGGGCCTGATCTTACAACATGGTGGCTGGATTCTAAGAGAGAGTGTCTCAAAAGACAACCTTGGAAGCTTCTGGTTTCTAAGGCCGGGCCCTGGAAACTGGCACGGCATCACTCCTATTATATTCTGTTGGTCAGGGAGTCCATATGCAAAAGAGAAGAAATACAGACCTCATCTCTCATTGAGAGAAATATCAAAGAATTTGGTGGCCATTTAAAAAAAAATGGGAATAGGAAAGTTTGGAATAGGAAAGTTTGAAATAGGTGAGTAGAAGATAGTGTACGAGGCAGAAGTGCAGAAGGAGTCTGAATAGCCTTATTTTTCATGGCCTTTTCCTATTTTCCGACCTCATACTGAACCGTTGGTGTTCCTTCCTTTCTAGGTAGCTGCTTTTGTTGAAACTGTTTTTATGGTAATGGGTATCATAAAGTCAGACTCACATGCTCATTCACAGAAATCATGTTGAATACTTACAGCTGGCATATTTGCTTTTCTTCTTTCAATTCCATTTTTCTCTTTTCATCAGTATTTTATTTATTTTTTATTGTAGAGTACTGCCTATTTGTTTTAAGGGACAGAGGTACAAACAAGTATATTATATACAATTTCCCTTCATTGTAGAATTGCCTTATCTCCAACCATGCTTATTTAAAAGCTTTCAGATCCCAGTTTAAATACAATCACCTCATGAAGCTTAACTGATTTTATTCTTTGTTGGTGCTCCCAAAGTACTTGGTTTTTGTTTTTAATTACCTGGACCAACTGTCCCCAAATGTGCTTATGCAATATAATTAACTATGGGTCATTTAAAAAATATACACCCACAAACCTGCCGAAACATATCTCGGGCATACAGTGACCATCAGTTATTTAATCATTAATCGATTGACTGGCATTTGTATTTATGTCTTTAGATCCATTAGGTTCTTAAGTGCTCTGGGTCAGAGACCATGTTTTATTTCATATCCTCGCTAGTGTTTAGCATAGTGCTTGGCACATGGGAGATGTTCAACAGATTTTTAAGAGTTTGTCTCTATCTTCTCTTGGGATTATTGACATCTAGAGACTTCCAAGGTGCTGTTCTTTTTCTCTTGGAATTCTACCAGGTAGAATACCTGATACTGTTCTTGTTTTTCTAACTAGCCATCTGGAGCCTGACGATCACAACAATACAACAATTAACAATCTGTGTAGATGGGATGTGTACATTCAAGTTAGTAAAACTGACTAGTTTGTGTGAACTCTTTTATATAGTCAGAGGATCAAAGAGATTTCATATTTTTTAAATGTTAAAGGTAATATTTTTTATGTCTTCAAGGTGAGAGTGGCATATATCATGAGAATAAATGAAATTTCCAGTGATTATGTGTATGTGTTGCTTTGTTTTCTTTTATTTTATGGTATAGTGGAAAAGGAAAGAGGAAGGTCTTATACTCTCAGAAAGGCAGCTTAAGCATCTAGTCTCCTGAGACTCTGCTCAATCTGTTTTGTGGAGAGAGTTTAAAACTGGCTCTGGCTGACAAACGGACAGTATGGAATTGAACTTTTTTTTTTTTTTTCCAGTTGCAATCCCAGTAACCACTAAACAACTGGATTATGATTTCAATGTAGTGGTTTGAAATAGTTGATTTAACAGGACAATAGTTGACTATCCTGCTAGGTATATGTATTACGTGTGGGAAGCAGTTCTTTTCTCACTGCATACCTGTCTAATATGGCTTACAATTGTAGCCACAGTCCTTTCTCTTTCTCCCTTAAGGTTTTGTTTGCAGCTCCTTTAAATGCCACGCACTTGTGCTAAAAATAGCTGTTCCATTTTCTTGTGACTCCTCCTAGGTTAGTATGCCTGCTTCCCTTGCTTCCCAGGAGGCCATATCCACATTAAGGTTTTGTTAGCAAGTCTTTGTATTATTTCTTCTCCCCTCCAACTACAGATGACCCACATCGTACTTCCTCTACAGGGCTGCATGCTGTGTTCCTAAATAGTATCCGACAGAGTGGATGGCCCGGCAGCATTCAGCTGCAGCGTTAGGAAATCTGAGGGAGTGGGCACCAGAGTAAACATTTCAAGTGGAAAAGGTCACTTCTGAGGGAAGTAGTCTCTTGCTAGAGAGATCAGTGTGCAACACCAGGTGAAAAGGAAGCCAGAACAATGGAAGGTTACTAGACAAAGAGACAGGAAGAGGCTTAGAAGGAATGGTCCTGATTCTAGGATGTCTATGTTTTTTCATATTTCAATATTGCAGATGTTCAGATGCATCTTACATTTGCTAGGCACATTTAAGAGAGTGGTGGTGTTTCTTCTCTCCCCTGCATATCCCACCCCTATGAAACAAAACAATTATTATGGTAAAGTTGTGACTCTTGCAGTGAATGGTATCTAGATTTGAGGAAACAATATATTCACCAAGGTAAATTCACCTGAGCCCAGGGTTTACCCCCAACCTTGTGAACTAAGAATCCTAATTTGCAAGCACAAAAAAAGCACATTTTCTAAGGAAAAGTCTAATATTTACTTGGCTTACAAAGACTGAATTATAAATTTAGATCGTCTATGAAACAAACAGACACAAAGGGAGGAATAGTGGAATGTTCTTATCTGCATGATCAACCAGTTCCCCTCCTGCAGATGGACTCTTACTCAGAAGCCTCATTTTAATCAAAGATGGCTTGGTTGGTCCAGGTAGCTTGAAAAGTTCTTCTCCATGATAGAGATAACCTTGCCAACAGGCCCAGAATATTCATTTTTCTTTGTGATTTTCTCTTTTTGTAACGTTCTTTTGCAGGCACCTCTAGTATCCCTTTCTGATGATTCTTTTTTTTTTTCTTTTCTATTTTTTCTTGGTAATCCAGGTAGGTAGTATTTTTTTAATAAAAGTGTTTTTTTTTTTAAGGAGAATTTTTAAATTTCTGGGTACTATTCTACCCTTAGCTATTAATCCTCTTAAAGCATGCTCTCTTTAAGAAGGAATTTGAAAGCTGCAATAGATACATATCTATAAATCTATATCTGTATCTATATATTCAGGAACACATTTTCACTTTATATTTAGAATTACAGGCTTGAGAGATACATGGTCTCTTTAGGGTATCAATTATATTACATTACTGATTCTCAATATTGGCTTCAAATGACCTGTCCACAGCACACTCTTCCCTCACTGCCTTTTCAGGTGGAGAGTTATTTTTGTACATTAAATGTCACTGGCCATATAGACTATTTTTTGCCCTGCTTCTTTTACTCTATATAAAGTTTATAAGATTCACCAATGTTGTTGAATATGCGTATAGACTGTTAAATCTCATTGTATAGGGTACCATTATATAAATATACCACAATTCATTTATCCATTCTACTGTTGGTGGGCATTTGGGTGGTTTCCAGTTTTTGGCTATTGTGAATGTTGTTGTGAACATTCTCGTATATGCCTTTTGGAGATCACATGTACACATTTCTGTTAGGTATATACCAAAGAGTATGTAACTGATGTGTTATAAGATATGCCTGTATTCAGGCTAAGTGCTTATAGAGTATTTTCTGTAAATGAACATCAGACCACATGATTCACCGATTAAACCCCTCACTGGCTTTCTTCTATGCTGTGAATAAATTGTGCTCCACACTATAAAGCCTATATGACTACCCTGTAACTAATTCTCTAGCTTTAACCCATGGCACTCTCTCTCAACTCATCTGTTTGCTCCCATTCATTTATTTTTCTAGATGTATATTTCTTGCTTTTCTGTTTGAAATATTCTTATTATCCATGCCCCCTGCCCACACACACACAAGTCCACACAGCTCAGCTCCTAATAGGGAGCTCTTTCTCATTCTTCAAATGTCACCTTCTTGGAGAAGGCTTCTCTGATTATGTTTATCTAAACAAGTACCTCTACTTTAAGTAAGTATCTCCATTTAATTTTAATTCTATCAAATGTCTTCATAGCATTTATAATAAATTTGAAAGTACATTTAAATTTTCATTTCTTGTTCATCTGTTTCTTCTTCTAACCTGTGGTACTTTAAGAAAAAAAAAAAAGCCACCTGGGTGGCTAAGTCAGTTAAGCATCTGCCTTCGGCTCAGGTCATGATCCCAGGGTCCCAGGATCGAGTCCCACGTCAGGCTCCCTGCTCAGTGGGGAGTCTGCTTCTCCCTCTCCCTCTACACCTCCCCCTGCTTGTGTTTTCTCTCTCTCTCTCTCAAATAAATAAATAAATATCTTTTTAGCATATGTGCTGCCGAAGTGAGCACAATAAATAAAATCTTTAGAAAAAATCCATGTTTATGCCCTATTCCCAGATTTCCTGATGTAATTAGGTTGATGGGGATCCTGGTCTTGGCATTTTTTAAAAGCCTCTCATACTGACCATTGTTTTATAGAGTATGTAACATGCACATTATTAGAAATAAATATTGGAGGTATGATATAACAATTTTTATGGATAGATATATGCAATCCAAAATATTTGGAGGCTCCTGGACCGGCCCATATTACACTTCATTTTACAAGTTAAGGAATTATGTTACAGAGAATCTCTGAATTATGTTCACCATTATATAACTGGTTACTGCTACAGCTAGAACTACTCCACTTTCCAATTACATCACATTTCTACTGCAATGCAAACTCCAGGTATTGCGTATTCTAATTATTTGTGTGTGTCTGTCTCCCTCACTGAACTGTAACAACTGGGACTGTGTCCTCTTGCATTCTCCATAGTACCTATTACAAATAACTCCTTGCTTATAGCAGATCGTCAATAAATGTGTTGAGAGCAAACAATGTAACCATTTCGATCATTTACAGGACACCAATATAATATGCTTCACTGAGCTGTTTCTGACATTTTATCCTTGAGCATTGACATTTCATTATTTCAGAATCTTTTTTCTTTGCACAATAAAGAGTTGAATCAATTTTAGAGCCTTGAAGCCAAAGAGGTTTGAGAATCCTTGAAAGTACATTACCCTTTCTGGAGTATTAAATATCAGTAAAAGCAGAGATTATCTTGGTCTATGATTGGATTTATTGTCAGTCAGTGTCATAAAACAAAGAGTGTTCTCAATCACAAAGAATTTCTGGTTATTTCAATAACTGTGTTACTATGTATTCATTGTATAGTGAAATAGTTTCTGATGATCTGTGTTTCATAAAAAAGAAAAACAAATCCAAATTCTCAAAATGCTGTCAAACTAATGAGGTAGTTCTGGATGTAGAAATTTTTGATCTGGCCTCTTTTCAAAGAAAGTAAAAATATAGTTGTCAGTAAAATCCAAGAAATTTTGTGGCTGAGATTATACAGTGAGCTACCTTCTCTTATCTGGTATAGAGGTTGTGTTTCTAAGAAGTAATTTTTATCTGGCAAGATTAAACTCTTTTAGAAAATAAAGGGCGGGGAAAACAACTAAAATAGCATTAGGAGTTTTTTAAAAAAATTCATAGTAAAAAAAATTCAAGAAGGAACCCATTTCATCAGTACAATAATCTCTTACAGAATCATCACCTTTAGTTGATCAAGAAACACTGATGTTGGCTTGATGATCTGCTGAGGCTATAGGTTTTGTTTTATATGAAATGTGCTTCCTTTACAATTTTCCAAGCCAGCCATTTCTGGCTTGAAATGCAATGTCTTGTGCTCTTATATTCTTGTTTCGTTCTTGCAAGTCTTTGCAGAATGCTAAACTCTTCACAAATTATTGTGGTGTTCAAAGGCGTGCTTTCTCAGCTTGGTCTTCTGACCATATATTGAAAGACTTAATTATAAACACATGTCCCTCTACTACTGCTCAGGCTTGCCCTCCTGAGAAGCAGGGCTTGGGCCTGGGGGGAATAGTTTGCACTGAGGAGAAACTTTAAACACGTGGAATGACAATAATAAAACCAACTGCCTCAATACCACTGCTGAAACGGGGTTATAATATTTACATAATTATATAGTAACATGTCTCCCTTTGTACACTTAAGGTCCTTAAATTCAGTATTTTTTTATCTTTATATTCCTAGTTCTTTCTTGTCAGAGTATTAAGTGACTAGTTAGGGGATACTTATTATGCATTTGTTGAATTGTGCATGTGACATTGTAGGGCTTGTCATATGGTAATAGCCCCTTTACAAATCACCTTTTCTCTGTAATTTTTACAGAGTAAAATCAGAAAGCAAATTTATTTTTGTTTCCCCTATTAGTTAGAATTTACTTTGGAGAAGGAGTTTATCCACTGAATGAAATTTAGGCCAAGTCCCACAACTTCTCTGCTCACACTCAGGTACTAAAATGTTCTTTGGTTAGTAATTAAAATATTCAGGTACAATAATAGTTAAAACTTCCATTTTAATTACATTTAAAAAGGTCTTCCTGTTGAGGGAAGGGGGTGTGGTCAGGAGAGAGGGAATGAGGAAAGATCTACATTCTGATCTGTGTTAGTTTCTTCTGGCTTTGGCTCAAGTTTAAAGCTGATTCTTTTGAGGAGAGATCACAACCAACACCAAAGAAATACAAACAATTATAAGAACATATTATGAGCAACTCTATGCCAGCAAATTAGATAACCTGGAAGAAATGGGTGCATTCCTAGAGATGTATCAACTACCCAAATTGAACCAGGAAGAAATAGAAAACCTGAACAGACCTATAGCCACTAAGGAAATTGAAGCAGTCATCAAAAATCTCCCAAGAAACAAAAGCCCAGGGCCAGATGGCTTCCCAGGGGAATTCTATCAGACATTTAAAGAAGAATTAATACCTATTCTCCTGAAACTGTTCCAAAAAATAGAAATGGAAGGAAAACTTCCAAACTCATTTTATGAGGCCAGCATTACCTTGATCCCAAAACCAGACAAAGACCCCATCAAAAAGGAGAATTACAGACCAATATCCTTGATGAACATGGATGCAAAAATTCTCACCAAAACACTAGCCAATAGGATCCAACAGTACATTAAAAGGATTATTCACCACGACCAAGTGGGATTTATCCCTGGGCTGCAAGGCTGGTTCAACATCCGCATATCAATCAACGTGATACAATACATCAACAAAAGAAAGAACAAGAATCATATGATCCTCTCAATAGATGCAGAAAAAGCATTTGACAAAGTACAGCATCCTTTCTTGATCAAAACTCTTCAGAGTATAGGGATAGAGGGTACATACCTCAATATCATAAAAGCCATCTATGAAAAACCTACAGCGAATATCATTCTCAATGGGGAAAAGCTGAGAGCTTTTCCCCTAAGGTCAGGAACGCGGCAGGAATGTCCACTCTCACCACTGCTATTCAACATAGTATTAGAAGTCCTAGCCACAGCAATCAGACAACAAAAAGAAATCAAAGGCATCCCAATCGGCAAAGAGGAAGTCAAACTCTCACTCTTTGCAGATGATATGATACTGTATGTGGAGAACCCAAAAGACTCCACCCCAAAACTGCTAGAACTCATACAGGAATTCAGTCAAGTAGCAGGCTATAAAATCAATGCACAGAAATCAGTGGCATTCCTATACACCAACAACAAGACAGAAGAGAGACAAATCAAGGAGTCGATCCCATTCACAATTGCACCCAAAACCATAAGATACCTAGGAATAAATTTAACCAAAGAGGCAAAGGATCTGTACTCAGAAAACTATAAAATACTCAGGAAAGAAATTGAAGAAGACACAAAGAAATGGAAAAACGTTCCATGCTCATGGATTGGGAGAATCAACATTGTGAAGGTGTCAATGCTACCTAGAGCAATCTACACATTCAAAGCAATCCCCATCAAAATACCATCCACTTTTTTCAAAGAAATGGAACAAATAATCCTAAAATTTGTACAAAACCAGAAGAGACCCCGAATAGCCAGAGGAATATTGAAAAAGAAAAGCAAAGCTGGCAGCATCACAATTCCGGACTTCCAGCTCTATTACAAAGCTGTCATCATCAAGACAGTATGGTACTGTCACAAAAACAGACACATAGATCAATGGAACAGAATCGAGAGCCCAGAAATGGACCCTCAACTCTATGGTTAACTTATCTTTGACAAAGCAGGAAAGAATGTCCAATGGCAAAAAGACAGTCTCTTCAACAAATGGTGTTGGGAAAATTGGACAGCCACATGCAGAAGAATGAAACTGGACCATTTCCTTACACCACACACAAAAATAGACTCCAAATGGTTGAAAGACCTAAACGTGAGACAAGAGTCCATCAAAATCCTAAAGGAGAACCCAGGTAGCAACCTCTTCGACCTCAGCCACAGCAACTTCTTCCTAGAAACATCGCCAAAGGCAAGGGAAGCCAGGGCAAAAATGAACTATTGGGATTTCATCAAGATAAAAAGCTTTTGCACAGCAAAAGAAACAGTCCACAAAACCAAAAGACAACCGACAGAATGGGAGAAAATATTTGCAAATGACCTATCAGATAAAGGGCTAGTATCCAAAATCTATAAAGAACTTATCAAACTCAACACCCAAAGAACAAATAATCCAATCAAGAAATGGGCAGAACACATGAACAGACATTTTTCCAAAGAAGACATCCAAATGGCCCACAGACACATGAAAAAGTGCTCAACATCGCTTGGCATCAGGGAAATCCAAATCAAAACCTCAATGAGATACCACCTCACACCCATCAGAATGGCTAAAATTAACAAGTCAGGGAACGACAGATGTTGGCGGGGATGTGGAGAAAGGGGAACCCTCCTACACTGTTGGTGGGAATGCAAGCTGGTGCAACCCCTCTGGAAAACAGCATGGAGGTTCCTCAAACAGTTGAAAATAGAGCTACCATATGATCCAGCAATTGCACTAGTGGGTACTTACCCCAAAGATACAAATGTAGGGATCCAAAGGGGTACGTGCACCTCAATGTTTATAGCAGCAATGTCCACAATAGCCAAACTGTGGAAAGAGCCAAGATGTCCATCGACAGATGAATGGATAAAGAAGAGGTGGTATATATACACAATGGAATATTATGCAGCCATCAAAAGGAATGAGATTTTGCCATTTGCAACGACGTGGATGGAACTGGAGGGTGTTATGCTGAGTGAAATAAGTCAATCAGAGAAAGACATGTATCATATGAACTCACTGATATGAGGAATTCTTAATCTCAGGCAACAAACTGAGGGTTGCTGGAGTGGTGGGGGGTGGGAGGGATGGGGTGGCTGGGTGATAGACATTGGTTCGGGTATGTGCTATGGTGAGCGCTGTGAATTGTGCAAGACTGTTGAATCACAGATCCGTACTTCTGAAACAAATAATGCAACGTATGTTAAGAAAAAAGAAAAAGAAGAAGATAGCAGGAGGGGAAGAATGAAGGGGAATAAGTCAGAGGGGGAGACGAACCATGAGAGACGATGGACTCTGAAAAACAAACTGAGGGTTCTGGAGGGGAGGAGGGGAGGGGGATGGGTTAGCCTGGTGATGGGTATTATAGAAGGCACATTCTGCATGGAGCACTGGGTGTTATGCACAAACAATGAATCATGGAACACTACATCAAAAACTAATGTTGTAATATATGGTGATTAACATAACAATAAGAAAAATAAAAAAAAAGTTGATTCTTTTGGGGCGCCTGGGTGACTCAGTCATTAAGCATGTGCCTTCGGCTCAGGTCATGATCCCAGGGTCCTGGGATCGAGCCCCACATCCGGCTCCCTGATCAATGGGAAGCCTGCTTCTCCCTCTCCCACTCCTCCTGCTTGTGTTCCCTCTCTTGCTGTCTCTCTCTCTGTCAAATAAATAATAATAATAATAAAAAATAAAATCTTTAAAGCTATACCTTTTCTCATGGTCTCTTTCCTGGATCTTCAGAGGACTTCCTTGACTCCATCTCTTCGGATTTCTCACCAGTAGTTTCCTTGACCCAGACTAATGCTTCTTTGCTCCTGCTAGTTACTTCATGGTAAATAATTTCATGTCCTTTGCCCTCATGTCTTTTTGTAAGGCATGTCATGCATTGCAGCCACTCCTCCTTCATTTTATCAGTCTCTATATTTTCCAAGCCAGACACTGAATTACCAAGTATCCTAAATGAGATCAATCTTTTTTTTAATATTTATTTATTTGAGAGAGAGAGAGAGAGCATATGCAATGAGGAGGGACAGAGGGAGAGGGAGAGAGAGTCTCAAGCTGACTTCACACTGAGCCCAGAGTCCAATGTGGGGCTCCATCTCACAGCCCTGAGATCATGACCTGAGCCAAAACCAAGAGTCAGACGCTTAACCGACTGAGCCAGCCAGGCACCCCTCAGTCTTTTTTGAAATTCCTCTTCACTTGAGGTGAGAAGGGGGGTTCTGAGGGTAAACAACTAGTTTTACCCATGATTTTTCTGATTATAGCATGGAAATTCCTTATTCCCTGGAAGTCTCACCCTGGGATGCAAAAAGTCCTGGTTTTCTGCAGTGGATATGGAAGGTTGGGGGGGAAAGCATAAAAGCCACATGGTAACCCCCAAAGAGGGACTAAAAACAATATTGTTTTCAGTGTTAAATAGATATGGCATAGATTATCCATCTTCCATGACTGCTGTCACAATCATGATTTGTGGTACACAAAAATGCATCACTCCAAGGGATGTGGCTTAAGTGTTCACAAAGACTCTCTCCTTAACCAAACTTTAATCAGCCTCGCACTGAGCCTTCTTCTTGAATAGGCCTCAACCTTGGCCTATGAGAACCTGGCTGCAGACTCTTAGCACAGATGATTTCATCTAACTCCCAAACTAAGAGATTTGAACAACACTAGCATAGTTCCTGACAGCTGAAGACCATGTCCCTAAGATGATGACTCCAGCCCCCTGAAAAACCTGCGTGAGAAAGCTCAACTCTTCCAAAAGACTTTACTGTCCATTCTGCCAACATCTGACTATAGGCTCTTGACCTCCCTTTTCTTAGAAGCATTTACTTTTTAAAAACTTGCCATTGTAGACCATTTCTCTGTCCCTTTGAGATAGATGTAGCTTTTACAACCCAGGAATGTCTTTCTCAAGGCCCCAGGGGATCATCCTTTTGAAATGTAATCATCAAGAAAGATAGTGCCCTTGCCTCCCAGTCTCTGGGATTATAACTTCAGTAAGCAAACAGATGGCTTAGTCCCATTGACTATCCCCTTTAACAACTTTCAAAACTTTCCTTTATCACACCCCAATATTTAAAAAGCCTACTGATTTTTGTTTCAGCAGAGCTGTGCTCAGTTTAGACTGTAGTCGCTCCCCTACTATAGTAGTACTGAATAAAATGTGTCTTACTGCCTTTAGCTCGTGCCCAACTTTCTCTTTGCAGGCACGCAACTTAAGTGTGTCATAATTATGAGTACTAACAACCAACCCATCTTTGACTGTAGATTAACTGTGCTTTGTATTGAGATAGAACTAGTTTAAGTGTTACTGTTGTAAATACTGTCACCATGTTTTCTAAGGGCTAAGCTCATGAAAATGATAATGATTACCATACCAATGCCAGTATAACCCAGACATCACTGAAAACGAGCAACTGTATTATTTCGATGATGGATAGAAGGACGTATATGACTAGATTTAGGATGTAAATAACCAAAACAGAGCATACTGCACAACATGCAGAAAAGAACTGGGGATAAGTGTATGGTGGAGAAGAGAAGGTGAAAGTGAACATGGAGACTGAATCTCACAAGTATGGGATGAACTGTGCAAGTACTTCTAAATCAATTAAATGCTTTTTCATTGCCAAAAAGATACCAAAGTTCAGTAGAAAACAGCCGGCTCTGAATTAGCTTAGGTATACTCAAAAACAAACACTTGCAGAACTGTTCCCTTGACTGCTGTATGAAACTAAGTGAAGCCACATTTCCAGAGGTTTCAACTAAAATGTCCTATGGTTGAACAAAAAGGGAAATTTAAATAACAGGTGTTTTGATCCCTTACAGTGTAGGACTGACTCTGTCAGATCTTACCAAAAATTATGCTTTCTATAGTATATCACATAATAGATTGAAATGTGGCAGGAAAAAATGTTCCTGCTAGCTCTTAGGTACTTTGATTTGAAAAATGGGACTTTCAAATTATCTCCTTAAAGATTTTAGTGAAACCACAGAAAATATGAAGTAAAAGATTAGTGATATTTTGCCTAAATACAAGCAAGAACTTGCTCATTAATCTACATATTCCACAGTGAAAGTGTAAATTTTGGCAAATTCTTTTCAGTCTGTAAACTGCTTACTAAAATGATAAGATCTTACCTGCTAAATGTCCAGCACACTTTGTATACAACACTAAGAAAGGCTGTGCTCTGCTTTCCTATGATATTGAAGCCATTACAAATGAAAGCTTTTGGTCACTTTTCAGTTTCTTCAAAATGTGCAGAAGCCATTGAGATTTTTGATTGGAAGTGGAAGGAGATAGCCCCCTTAGACATATGCCCACAAATACCCATCAGTGTTGTTGGCCATAGAGAAGATGTGAAAATGTTGGTCTGCTATAAAATTCAATTTTGAGGGGCATCTGGGTGGGTCAGTCAGTTAAGCAGCCTACTCTTGATTTCGGCTCAGGTCATGATCTCAGGGTCGTGAGATCTAGCCCTGCCTCGGGCTCTGTGCTTGGCTTGAGTCTGTTTGTCCCTCTCCCTCCCCCAGCTTGTGTTCTCGCTCTCAAATAAATAAATAGAATCTTTTTTAAAAATGAAATAAAATTAGATTTTGAAAGCGTGAGACGAGAAGAATGCCCTTCTCTAATTTGGACATACACCGAGGATAAGGAGAAAAGGATTACAAACAGAAATGTGGGTGGTGTTTTTCTAAAACTGCTTGATGATCTTTGAAGAGACATAAGAAGCTTAGAAAAGAATGAACTGACTGCACCTGAGTTGTTCAATGCTCTATTCGGTTGCAACAGAAACTGATACAGGAGAAAAAAGCTATTTTTTTGAAATGATATTGCTTCAAAACTTCAAAATGAAGCCCCCGGATGAAGAAGATGGCCAAGTTAAACAGTTAATTGATTTCTTTACTAAAACTGTAACTTAACAGTTATCCAACTTTGAGACCATAAATTCAAGTTATCTCTATGGTTTAAAACCATTTTTCTGGAGAAACAGAGGTTTAACTTATGACAATGTCCAATGTGCTTATGAGTGTTTAAAATGAAGGGCATTTTAGACATGGGTAGCCTATATCATAAGTTTACAGAAGCAAAGAACCCAGTTGATAAAACCAAAACAAGCTTGTAGGTACAAAGTGGATGGACGGTTTTGGAAAGCTGGAAACTAATTCACCTAAGTTTCGAATCCTGCTGTTGCTGGTAAGTAAAATCTTAAGTATTCCATGCTCAAATGCTTTTGTCAAGAGGATATTTAGTGTGATGTCCTCACTTTAGACTGATGCCAGGAATCAGTGGAATGTGGGCTTGATAAGAGGAGAGGTGCAAGTCAAAGTGAATTTTACATTTGACACTATTTATTTTCATCACTACATATGAGAGAAGGAAGAATGTCCTGAAGGCCACAGGCAGCTCAGAAAAGTATTGGAAAAAGAAACAGAAAGAGTAAAAATCCTATGGTATCATGGGATAGAGAGAAACATGTCGTTATTGTTTTTTAATAAATATAGATCTAAGTGGGGTCTTGTAGGACTAAGTTCTGCAACCTTGTGATTACTTTAGGCCCACCTGGATAATCCAGGATAATCTTCCTATTTTAAGGTCAGCTGATTAGCAACCTTAATTCTATGCTGTTTTAAATACTCTTTGCTATGTAACGTAACATATTTTCAGTTTCCTGGGATTAAGACATGAACATCCTTGAGGAGACATTATTATGTTGCTTACCACTGTGTACTATGATTAGCTTTGATTAACGTGCATACCACAATGATTAGTGAAAATAGGTATAATGACTGACAGCCCCAGTCAGCATTCCTATTATTTAATTAAGATGAAAAATTCCCTAAAAGAAAGTCTCTGGGCGGCTAAAATATTTTTCTAACATAACCACATCTGGATTAAAATTCTTACTCCTATTTTTTGAGTAAAAAATTGTGTTTATTAGTGTATGTAAGTAGTAACTGGTGATCCGTGTTATCATACTTTACAGTGCATTTTAAATATTTAACAACATATATGTTTATTTTACTGTTAATTTTGAAAGCAACTGTCTTTACTGGTTATGCACCTCAGATGGTCAACAGATAATAAATTATTTGATAAAATATATTGGCATAGCCTACTTCTGAACTTTGCTCAGAGTTTAGATATAACTTCTTTATGAATATTTATTTATTTCATGCTTATCATAACTTATAACTTTAAGGTGAAGTTTTATAATGATGCTTTCAAGTGAAGGTACTGATAATGCCCTCTTTATTCTTACAAAGTGTATTAGTTTGCTTAGGCTGTGTATTTAGTTAGGGTTCTCCAGAGAAACAGAACAATAGGATGGAGATAGATAGACATAAACTTCATTGGCCAAATAGAATGCCACATAAAATCTACAACAAATGATAGTCCAAGAGCATAGCTGTCATCATCAAGAAGTCCAAAGTCCAGAAGAGAATGTGGGCATTTCCTAAATGTCCTTCATGAATACAGAACCAAGGACAATAAGATTACTCTGAAATAATTAAATAGAAAATTATTTATGAATCATCAGAACATATATGCAAAATAATGTTAAAAATATAGATCTGAGTCCAGATCAGGCCTAAGTAAAGTTATTAGCATTATTTCTTTGCTTTCTTCCCCTAAAAATACTATGTCAATGAAAAAGGTGAGAGAAGTTGGTCATCCATGGAAACATTAAAAATACAGTCTTAGGGGCAAATGTTGGTAGTTACTGTGTAAGTACAATCTGGGTAGAGGTCACCTTGACCTAGGACTTGAATTGTCAGTTCTTCTGGCATGTGATATTGCTTTGGTTAAGATGGACGCATCCGGTGTTGAGGCCCTGATTGTTTAACATTTACATCTTTTAACTAAGTCATGAATATCAGTAGGACTTTTGATTGCTTTTGGCTTCCTGAGCAGTTTGGCTACAAGGACAAAACCTGTTGGCCAGATAATGTAAAGTGCTAAGCCCCTCACTGCACCTATTTCTTGTTGGGAATTAGTAAACTGACACACTGGTTTACACATGAGAATCTTTGAGAGTTTTATTACTGACATGTGGTGTCTTTGAATTGGTCAATCACAGGACATGAAAAAGTCAAACTCCTGGGTCCTCATAAGGGTGAATTCTTCATCTTTGTTAATTTGCCAAAGTAATGCCACTCTTTGTGGGTCTGCATGAGAAAGTCAAGAGGGCCTTTATGGCATCACTCCAACCTCACTGTGCCATTTGTAGTTGAATTTCTACAATAATGAGGTATCCTGGTATTAGTATATTACAGTTGGGAAATCTCAATATTACAATAGGGAACCATCAGCAGATCAGGGGCCCAGACACTTGGACACGTGTGTGTGTGTGTGTGTGTGTGTGTGTGTGTTTGTGTGGTTAGGAAGCAAAAGAGAATTTGGATGAGAACTTTAGGCAAGAACTCAAAGACAAAGGGAATAGAAAAAGACAATATTAGCTAATATTTACATAGCATTTTTCTAAGCATGTTCACATTTATCAACTTAATTCTTATCAAACTCCATGAAGTGGACACCATTAACCTCCTTATTTTAAAGATAAAATTGAGGTGCTGAGAGGTTAAGTAAATTACCCATGGTAGAGTAGGATTTGAGCCCAGGTGATCTGGCTCTAAAGTCTGTGCTCTTAACTATTTAAATAACTATCATCACAGGACTATGTAAGAATTCCAGTTACTAGAAAAAGAATTCCAGTTACCAGAAATAGCATCTGGAATGACTGATTCCTGAGTCCTGAGAGTGGTGATTTTATACCCCTCCTCCACTGGGGAAAGGCAGCTAACATCTGGAATATATACTGAGTGCCGCTGCTATGGTCTGAATGTTTGTGTCCCCTCGCCTCAATTCATATGTTGAAACTTAATGCCTAATGTTAGGGTATTAGGAAGAGGGAACTTTGGAAGGAGATTAGCACTTATCAGTGGGATTAGAGCCTTTATAAAAGAGGCCTGAGAGAGTTCTCTTGCCCCCTTCTGCCATTTGAGGACAGAACAAGCAGTCAGCAGTTTGCAACCCAAAAGGACACTCACAAGAACTCGACCATGCTGGCTGGCGCCCTGATCTTGGACTTCCAGTCTCCAGAACAAAGAAAAATAAATGTTTGCTGTTTATAAGCCCGACAATGATATTTTGTTATAGCAGTCCAGATAGACGAAGACAGCCACTCTATACTACATATTGTGCGAGATACTTTCTATTCTCTCCTAACAATTTAGCATTAGTTCTAGAAGGTTCAAAATTGGACCAAACTCCTGATGATACACTATTACAAGTACTACTACTACTGCTGATTATGATACTATCAAAAAAGGCACAATGATGATGATTAAAAGATTAGCTAATATTTATTGAGGGCCTTCCCTATGTACCAGATATTATCCTAAGTACTTTTTTATACCTTACCTCACTAAATCCTCCCAACAATCTGAGATAAGGACTATTACTTGTTATGACTGTTGCCTTTTCCAGTTTTTTTTTTTTTTTTCATTTAAACCAGAGAGGTTAAGTAATTTGCTCTGCTTGAGAGCAAAGAAAAATGTAAGGATAAGAAATCAGAAGTTTCAACAGTTGTAGACATTAAATGCATAAATATTTGGATGAGTTATTTTAATTATAAGCTGTTATACAAACAAAAGACTATATGTATTATCTATCCTAATTTTGTTTTTTACTGAAGGTACTCAGAGATCAGCAGCCATGGAACAAAGTCTGCCCTATCCCACTAGATGATGCTGGCAGCGAACATCTAAGCCATCTGGCTTGGCAATGCCAGGCTGATACCTAGCACAGGGACCTGTACAGATAAGCTGGTCAGAGGGAAGACAGAATCTCCAATGACATAATCCTTAAGTCCTTGAGGGAGACCAAAATATTACCCTTCTGGTTTTTTCAGGAAGCAGTAACTCCCCCCTGCCACCCCTTCTCCCCCCACCAACCACCCTGAGAGAATGAGTGTTATCTCAATTTGAATGAAATTTCTCAATCTAGTCTCATCACGTGGCCAAGTTTGGCTTCCACCACCCTGATTTTACTATCTTCCATGGGTCCTGCTTGACACTGTCTCTTCTGAAAATGGACATGGTTATTGATCCTTACTGTGCCTATGTCCCAAGGGACACAGAGAAAGACTGATGAAGTCACGTATAGAAAAGCACTTTGGGGGACACCTGGGTGGCTCAGTTGGTTGAGCGTCTCTGCCTTTGGCTTGGGTCGTGATCCCAGGATCCTGGGATGGAACCCCGCATCGAGCCCCACATTGGGCTCCCTGCTCAGATGGGGGCCTGCTTCTTCCTCTCCTGCTCCCCCTGCTTGTGCGTGCTCTCTCTCTGTCAAATAAATACAATCTTAAAAAAAAAAAAAAAAGAAAAGACAAGCACTTCGGAAACTCCAAAGCACTGTGCTTATGAAATGTGGATTTGCAATGCTAGTACTATTTGCCAAGAGTTGGCTTGTGAATTTCCACAAATATTTCACTTTGGGAGATGATGAAGGTTTTATAAGGAAATCATACAACTAGTTAAGGCCTCCTGTGACTATGCCACTTTTCCTTTTCAAAATATCCCTGTAGTTGTGCAGTTCTTACAGAATCAAGCCGAAAATCCATGAGTCACCATTCAAGGTCCATTAAAACCACACTCTAACCATCCTTGTTCAGTCACTGGGGTCTCCTAGAGATGCATGTACAACCAGGAAGTGGTGTGGAATTCACATCCTAGGCATGAATTTTTAACTGATGAGAGACCAGAATCTTCTTCCTGATTCCATAAAATAAGCTACTGACCTGAGATATATTTTGTTCACAGATCCAGCAATGAGTTGCACTTAGCAGTGGCCAGTTCAAAAAATATATTCTTGTCCTGCCTCATCTCCTTTCCCTGTTTCCCTCCTTTTGTCCCTCATTTCTGCTCCCTAACAAAGTAATAAATAGTTCATAAGGACTTTTCTGCCTCAGGCTCTGCTTTTTGGTTCTTTCTGGAGAGCCCCGTAAGACATCTTCATTTCTATCAAAAACCTCCTCCCTGGGGCGCCTGGGTGGCTCAGTTGGTTGCCTTTGGCTCAGGTCAAGATCCCAGGGTCCAGGGATTGAGCCCTGCGTCCGGCTCCCTGCTCAGCGGGGAGCCTGCTTCTCCCTCTCCCTCTGCCCCTGCTGCTCCCCCTGCTTGTGCTTACTCTCTTTGTCAAATAAATAAATAAAATCTTTAAAAAAAAACTCCTCCTCATTAAATCGATCATCTTATAATATCATTTGTTTGAAACCATATAAGATTACTGAGTAAGAGAGGGACTCAGAATGCACACTCATTTTGAATTTCATGGCTCCACCTCTTACTGGCTATATGACCTTGAGCAAGTTGCTGTGGTATAAATATACACTATACTATGGAGCAATTTGTCTAAATGTCGTTCTACTCTCCTTCTGGTTGGAGATTGGAAAAGTTAATCTATATTCTTTAATCTTGGATACAGCTAACATTTTAGATGTGAGTTAAATGAACTTGTGTGAAATTTGAAAGGCAGAATGAATCCCAGATCATTTTCCTCGTCCTTCTTGGCTTCTCCTACTGGTGAGCAAAGCTGCAAGTGTTCCCATGACCATTCTCCATTATCTTGGGGGTTGAAAGGCAGTTGCAATGGCAGAATAGTCTGAATGTTTGCTCTCCATCTCCCTAGCCAGAATAAAATGAACAAGGAGCTATTTTCAATTGAGAAAAAAAAAACTATTGGCTAAATAACCAGTGGATCTGAAGGTGGAAATTTCAAACAACAGCTTTCAAGGAACAAGAGCTGAATTGACCCTAACACTGGAGTAATTGCAAAAGTAAATATGAGCAGTAACTTACATCTTTTTGAAATACCGCTTCTCCTTACTGGAGAACTTACTTAGGGGCTAATCTTAACTCTTATCACCTGTCCCTACTTGACCATAGTTAAAACACTTAAACTCTTGCAGCCTCTGTGACCCGTCTACAACATGTAAATGATGATCCCAACCCAGTGTGAGGTCATGGGCATACAAATGTCTGTAGACTGCCTGCTTGTATATGTCTTTGGCTGTGTTTATGTCTGTGCATCTGTGTGTGTGTGTAAGTGGATCTGGATGGGTCTGTATGTGTGTATCTGAATGTATCTTTTGTGTCTGCGGATATGTTCATTTGTGTGTCTGCATGGGTTTTTATGGACATGTGACTGTTCACGAGTCTGTTTTCTGTGCACATGTACTGATGCGTATGTATGTATCTATGTTGTGGAGGTGCGTGTTATACATACGATATGGTGGGTGTTTATCCATGTATCTGAATACACGTATATGCATGAGTCTATCTTTGTGTTTCTCTGAATTATTTCACTTGAGTCCACCCAAACTTATGGGCCCAGCATCTCCTATACACATGTACAGAGCACCCTCTAGTGCTCAACAGGAGAAAGCACATTGCCCACAACAACCAGAGCTTGAATTGTCGTCAATAACGCCAGGGGTTGATCCTCACATCCCCATGGCCCATTTTCCAGGACTGTCCTTGAGAGGCAGAGGAGGATCATTCTGTCTGGAATTGGAAATGAACTAACAGAAAACTCTGCACAGGATCCAACCCACAGGAGGTTGCTTAATGATACGAGGTGAAATTATGCATTGCACTGGTAGTGGGAACAGGATCACCAGAGAGTGGATGGGACATGGGGGTGAGGGGGCTCGTCATACCACATTTCTATTTGGTGAGTCACCAAGAGTAATATTGCTGGCACATAATCAGACTGCAATGAGAAGGAACCTTCCTTCTGTTTTCTACATTTGAGGGTCTCTGCACCTTGAGAAGCTAATCCCAGAATACACTATCTTCCCCTCCTGCTCTGTATAGTCTAGGTAAGGGCTGACAGCATCTACAGCATACAAGTATTGTTTATTGAATATTTAGTCTGTGCCAGTCACTGCACTAAGCTCTTTATGCACCATCTCATTTGATTAGAGAAAACAACTATATGAGGTGGGTACTATTATTACTATATCCATTTCAAAATGAGAAAACTGAGACCTAGCAAAGGTAAATAACTTGACCAACTTCACACCGTTGAGTGGCAGTAAAGTCAAATTTTGAATCCAAACCGTCCACATTCAAAACACTATTTTTAATTATCATTACAGGGCATTCCATGGTCTGAACATCCATTTCACAGAAAACAATATGAAATAAGGGACAGGGCACTTGCTACCAACTTGACATTAGATAAATGGAAGGAAAACACTAATGCCTTAAGAAAATGTGGGAAATTTTCAGCAAGGGTGCCAAGTTCACTTATTGGGAAAAGAATGGTCTCTTCAACCATTGCTTCTGGGACAACTGCACAATGACTTCCAACATAGGAGTCCCTAACCTGACAAACTATTCAAGTGTCAGGGTAGAATAAAAACATTTCAGACATGCAAGCTCTCAAAAATTTTACTTCCTGTGGACTCTCTCAGGAAGCCACTGGAGGATGAATTCTCAACAAAACTATGTGAGGAAAAAATAAGAAAGAGAACAACATAGTATCCAGGAAGTGCTCTTCTTTATTTCAGAAGAGCAACAAATGAAAGATTCTGGTTGACAGATGTACAAGAAGTTTGAAAAAAAATCCATATTATAATACAAAGACTGAAAATTTTAGGAGGGAGGTCGTCAGGGCAAAATAATGTAAATGATAATTTGATAATTTGAAGCAGGTTTGAGAGAGAATATGTATAGGAAATGGAGTAAGTGAAAAAAGTGAGGAAATTTTTGACTCCAGAAAAAAGAATGTTGTACACAAAGTAAACATAATTGGAGGGTACTACTTCACACGGTAAGGCAGATATTAAACGCTGGTTTAATAAAAAATTATCATACAGCTATATAGGGAGATGCAGGAAACAAATGTCATCTCTCATTATAAGAGTTCAATATGAAATGTGCATAATTAATGAATCAAAGAATATTGATAAAAATATTTTTAAAAAAGGAGTTAAATAATACAAGCAGTTTTTAAAGATTTTTAAGATTTTAAATGGTTGCTTCTGGGAGGCAGGAGTTGAGATAATGGAAAGTAGAGGACAAATCATTGTTTTTACTATATAACTTTTAGTAATACAGTGTGTGTGCTTGGCTCTGGTTAAAAAAAATTAATTTAAAAAATTAGCCAAGGAAAAACCCCCAAGTATTTGGCAGAGTATTATTTTTTAAATTCGCAAGTAATCCTGATATAGAACATAAATTAAAAATTAGCTCTTGATACTTCCATTTCCAACAGTTTAGCAAGAAGGGGTATTATGAAATGTGCTTCCAAATGCTAGGTAAATGAGAGGAAACATACTTTTAAATGCATTGCTGAGCTTATAAGAAAGTAAGAAAAGTCCTTAATGAATAAGTAGACAACAATAAAAATAACTCCTGTCCAAAAACAAAACAAAATATAGAGCTGAAACTAGCATGGTAGCCAACAAAGTAGCTTAGGCTCACCTGAGCTCACTCTCGAGCTCAGTGTCCTAGAGCTTTGCTGGTTCAAAGCCCCACTAAGGAACAGAATTTCAACCTGACAAAGTGGGTTAGCTGAACCTGAGACACCCACATTAAGTCATGTCTTCAACTAAAAAGATGAACTTAGGGGGCACTTGGATGGCTCAGTCGGTTAAGCGTGAGACTCTTGATTTCGGCTCAAGTCATGGATCTCAGGGTTGCCCTACGTCAGGCTCCACACTCAGTGCAAAGTCTGCTTGAGATTCTCTCTCTCTCTCTCTGCCCTCCCCCCTATTCATGTGCATGCTCTAAATAAATAAATAAATAAATCTTTAAAATAAAGATGAATTTAGAAAATTCTGAATGCTGGTAAAGTGAATAAAAAGAAAATCACTCTGTCTCGGTTGATACTGGGTTTGAAAAAATTCCTAATAGTATTTCCTAATGTTTTGCACTACAGTGTACTCTCATGTAGTCCTGAGATTTGAATTTCAGCATACTCCCAGGTTGAGAAAGCCCTATGCAAGAAATTCAGTTGAAATGGTTCCAGGGTGGTAGTGTTTTCTAGCATTTGGCAGAAACCAAGGCAATTCAGGTAATGTGGGATTCCCAAATTTAACAGTCAACCAAATTTGAGCTTAAAATAAAATGTAGCAAATCCTACAATATGTGAGGAAAAAGACAACATGAGCAAGAAGCAACAGAAACTACAAACTGTGAACTAAGACACTTGCAAAGACCACTGATACTGAAATTATAATGAAGTATATAAAACAAGTATGTTTAAAGTATTTTAGAAGTATGTTCAAAATGAAAAGATAGAGATAAATACTATGTGAAGCAGAAAGAAGAATTTCTCCCAACCAGAAATTTCAGAGTAGGTTTCCGGAAAGAGGTGATGACTGACCGAGCTAAATCCAGAGGAATGGTCAAGAATTACCCAGGTTGGGGCACCTGCGTGGCTCAGATGGTTAAGCATCTGTCTTTGGCTCAGGTCATGATCTCCAGGTCCTGGAATTGAGCCCCACGTCGGGCTCCCAGCTCAGTGGGGAGTCTACTTCTCCCTCTCCCTCTGCCTCTCCTCCTGCTTGTGCTCTCTCTCTCTCTCTCGAATAAATAAATCAATCTTAAGAAGAAGAAGAAAAAAAAGAATTAGCCCTGTGAAGAGAAGGGTAAAGGGTGTTCTAGGCAGATGTATCATTATGAGCCAAGACACGCAAGCATTGTACAGCATTGGGAGTTCATGGGAAACTACAAACATTTCTCTATTACTGAAGTAACAAATGCAGAGCAGGGAGTAGTAGTGATAGAAGTAATGTGAAGGAGGAGGGGTCCTAGTAGAGGGCTTATATACCATGTTAAGAAGTAGACTTTATTTGACAGACAATAGAGTCACTGAAGGATTTTGGGAATATCATGGACATTTTTATTTTAGGTAGACGGCTCTGGTAGTAATGAGAAGAAAGAGCATGAGAGGGGAAAAGTTGCAAGGATGGAGATTGTCTAGGAGGCACTACATAGTTTAGGTGAGAAACAGTGAGGGTTCGAATTATGAGAAGAGAAACAGATTTGGGAAATATTTAGAAGATAAAATGGACAAAATTCGGTGACTAGTTACAGGAATAATGAAAGGAGAACAGATAGCTCTAATGTTGGGTTACTGGGTATTGCTAATTGATTTCCATAATACAAGAAGAGTAGGTTGGTGGTGTAGGAAGATAATGGGCTAAATTTTGAGGATGTTAGATCACTAGTTAGTTAGGTTTTGAAGATGTTAGGTTAATAGTGGGAAATTGATGTTAGGATGTTTAACAAGCAACTGGGCTAATAAATGTGATGCTCAGGGACATAGAGCTGAAGTAACAAACCACATTTGTCGATAATTCAACTAAGGAGACTGTAGAGAGAGAGAAGCAAGGACACACTTTTGGGTTAGGAAATAATCTGGAATCAGAAACAGCTTCATGCTTGTTGGAATAAGACAGTTTCTAAAGAAGTACAAGTATGCACAAGATGTGAAGCAAAGTCTTATCAAAAAATTGAAAAATGCTATATATATACACACACACACTTATTTTATATATATACACAATCACACATATATTTATAGATATATTTATACATGTATATATAGTAGACATGGTATACCCACTTGATAAAATATCAGAATTATTAGAAATGATGTTTAGCAGTATGGTGTTGGCACAAAAACAGACACATAGATCAGTGGAACAGAGCTGAGAGCCCACAAATGAACTCATGTATATATTGTCTATTTTTGACAAAGGAAGCAAGAATATACAATGTAGAAATGACAGTCTCTTCAATAAATGGTGCTGGGAAAACTGGACAGCCACATGCAAAAGAATGAAATGGGACCACTATTTTATACCATATAAAAAAATTAACTCAAAATGGATTACAGACTTGAATGAAAGACCTGAAACCATAAAACTCCTAGAAGAAAACAGAGGCACTTAACTCCTTGACATCAGTCTTAGTAATGTTTTTTTTTCATTCTGACTCCAAAGGCAAGGGAAACAAAAGCCAAAATAAACTACTGGGACCATATCAAACTAAAAAGCTTCTGCACAGCAAAGGAAACCATCAGCAAAATGAATAGGCAACCTACTGAATGGGAGAAGATACTTGCAAATCATATACCTGAGAAGGGGTTAATATCTACAATACGTAAAGAACTCATACAGCTTAACAACAACAAAAACCCCAAACAATTAAAAAATGGGCAGAAGATGTGAATAGATGTTTTTCCAAAGAAGACATATAGAGAGCCAACAGGTACATAAAAAGATGCTCAACATCACTAATCATCAGGGAAATGCAAATAAAAACCATATGATATATTTCTTCACACCTGCTCTCAAAAGGACAAGAAATAACAAGTGTTGGGGAGGACGTAGACAAAAGGAAATCCTTCTGTACTGTTGGTGGGAATGTAAACTGGTGCAGCCACTACAGAAAACAGTATGGAGGGTCCTCAAAAAATTAAAAATAAAACTATAGCAATTCCACTACTGCATCTCTACCCAAACACAAAAATATTAATTCAAAAAGATACATGCAGCCTTCTGTTCACTGCAGCATTATTTACAATATCCGAGATATGGAAACAATCTAAGTGTCCATCAAAGGATGAATGGATAAAAAAGATGTGATAGATAGATAGATGATAGATAAAATGGAGCAATACTCAGCCCCCCAAAATGAAATCCTGCCATTTATGACAACATGGATGGAACTTGAGGGTATTATGCTGAGTAAAATAAGTCAAAGACAAATACCACATGGTTTCACTTATATGTGAAATGTAAAAAACAAAACAAACAAACAAAACCAAACCCAGACTCATAAATACAGAGAACAGATTGGTGGTTGCCCTAGGGGAAGGGGGTTGTTCGGCAGGGAGCAAAATGAATGAAAGAGATCAGTACAAACTTCCCGTTATAAAATAAATAAGTCATGGGGATAATGTCCAGCTTAGGAAATATATCAATAATATTGTATTAATTTTTTTAAGATTTTATTTATTTATTTGAGAGAGAGAGAATGAGAGATAGAGAGCACGAGAGGGAAGAGGGTCAGAGGGAGAAGTAGACTCCCCGCTGAGCAGGGAGCCCAATGTGGGACTCGATCCCGGGACTCCAGGATCATGACCTGAGCCAAAGGCAGTCGCTTAACCAACTGAGCCACCCAGGCGCCCTATTGTATTAATTTTGTATGGTGACAGATAATAACTTGACTTATTATGGTGATCATTTCACAATGTATACAAATGGCAAATCATTATGTTGTACACCTGTAACTAATGTAATATTGTATGTCAATTATACCTCAATTTTAAAAAATGATGTTTAGGAAAAGTTTACAATAATGCAGAAATGTTTATGATGTCAAATATTCCCCTATGGTTTTAAAAACCCTATATATTAAACATTATAGATTTTGCTCTGCGCACTTTTATAAAGAGAAACATCTGTAGGTTCAGTGTCATTGTTTTGAGGTTGAGAGTCACGAGATTCTTCTCTCCACTTTTCTGTATCTCCCAAATCCCCTATATAATACTTTTATAAATGGAAAAACTAGGAAAGAAAAATATTTCCTTCTACGGCTAGTGATGACAAATGTAGCTAACTAAACTTCCTATGAGCACAGTACCTGACAAATATTTGGCTCTCTATGAATGCATGAACATGTCAATACCTGAGTATTAGAAGGAAGTCATCTCAGAATTTTTGCCCTACCACAGAAGCCTGAGATCCAATCCTGTCTCCTGCAGGGAATCTTGCCAACTGCTGAATTTTGCAGAGCATGAGACACGGTTCTGCCTCTGGGTCTCAGGAGGAGGCTTCATCTCTGATACTGACTCTGAGCCTTGATAGGACTTTCTCTGGGGTAACCACAAACCATTCTTTCTGGCCTTATGTTTGGGTACTAGGATCTGTACAGCTCATGTCAGCTCTTTTGAATGCAATTTAGAGTAGGACTGTGGGTACTATCTAATTTGTAGATATTGGTCCTGAAGAGGGAATTTGAGATGCCAACCCTTCAATTTAGTAGACTGGCTGGCGTCTTGAGGTCTCATTGTCTTTCTGATCCATCCTCATATTTCCAAGACCCTAGGGCTTTGTTAGGGGGCAGTGGAGGAGGCCATTCAGTAAGGCCAGTAGTGACTGCAACAAGAACACTGCTGAGCCCCTAACTCTAGCACCACTTTCATAACAACTGCATTAGCTAGGCATTTATATTTCCTTCAATAGATGAGATAAGGGGTTTGGATCAAATGACATCCCCAATACCAGGCAGCCAGTACAGGTGGATTTTCAATAAACAGTGGGTCAGTATTGTTACCATTATTATTATTACACTGCCCAAGTCTCTGGAGAAAAGGATCACATCCTCAGCAGACCAATGCCTTGAAAAGTCTCTGAGGACCTGTGGCCACATCTGGGTGCTGGGAGACTCCAAGGCCAAGCCTGGGCTAGAGCACCCTCCAGGAGTGTGAGACTTGCCTGCTGACAAGGAACAAATGCAAGACTCCTCAGACTTCACAAAGCTCCACCAGAAACTCCAGTGTGTGGTAAGATCTCCAACTCAGAAGCAACAGAGACAGAACTGAGAAGAGTGAAGCCTGGGAAAGGCCCTCAGGCCCTGTCCCCGGAGATGGCCCTGCTCCAGAGCATGTTGGGTGAGCCCTGTCTCCCAGGTGTCCCTTCCTTTGCCCAGTCATTCCCCAAGGTTTATAGATCACCTACGAGATGCTAAGCTCAGATGCTGGGGATAGATCAGTGAACATGAAAGACCAGATCACCTTCCTCAAAAAAAGATAAACTAAATGAAAAGTCACAACAGTGTAGAAAATGCTGTAATGGGGGAAATAAGGGCACCTATCCTCTTTTATTAGGGTCAAAGAAGATCTCCTTTAGGTACAGCTCTTTCTTTAAAGCTGGGAGGAAATAGGAAAGGAGGAGAGAGATCCAAGTGTTTCAGAATATATGTTAGTGAAAGCTTCCTACTTCATGGTTTCTAGTTCCTGTTTGGAGTAGAGAAGGTTTATCTGCTGAGGTAGTGAGGCTGAAGTCTGAGCAAAGTAGAGAAGGCTCTAAATAATTTTAAGTAAGATGGGAGAAAGTTGTCATGACATCAGGTATGGAGTGGGGGCTTGATATGATCTAACTCCAGGAAGCCCCACTCCTGTTGTATTCTATGTCAGCAGAACTTTTTTGAGCACAACTCTACAGAGTGAATGATGCCTCCTGGACATGTATAATACTAAGAGCTCTGGGTGTGGGCACAAAGCTTTTGAAAAGTTTTCTAGAGAAATGTCTCATTTCCCCTAGCATTATGCAGTTTAATGAGCTTTCTGCCCCACCCCTCCACCTTTGGCTTTCCCACATGGGCATGAGCTGGCTAAAAAGGAAAACAAAATCACAACTTGAGTTCTAGAAGCAAAATGAGAGTGGGGGTTTCTTCCTAGGTTGTATCCTTATCTCATTTTTCTGGACAAATCATTTAGTAGTCTCTTGGATTACAAATCTTGACTGCCTTGTTCCCTCTTTCTCTGGAAATAAGCAAAGATTTGGCAGGCCAGGATGACATGTTATGTAATCCCAAGTCTTTGGGATATAGTACTTGGAAAATTCAAGTTTTAAGAATCAAACAGAAAGATGGTTGTATAATATTACTAAACATAAGAATAGAAATTAATCTTCTGAGAAAATAGGCTCTTCTTCTGGAGGCCTAGATATTTCTGTAGGACCTAAAGTGGTTTTGTTAGGGCCTCCAAAAAGTTCCAGGCTTCCAGGTTATTTTCTATGAGCTAGATGAGAGGAGATAAAAATTCTGTTTTTCTCCCCATTGGAGGGAGATGGAGAGGACTCTGCAGGGCCACTACAAATCTTTGATGGGGAACCTTCTCAGAACTCTTTGGTGGACCAAATTTTTTGTGATCTCCTTACCTAATCTCCTACCTGCAAGAGGGTTTTCCCCAAGGAAGCTGGCAACTTTACTGTGGTGTCAGCCCCTAAATGTGTGAGAAGGCCAACTACGGAAGAAACTATAATTGGGCTTCTCTCATCTTTAAACAGTTTTTTGGATTCAAAGATCTTGAGGGGTAGGCCCTACCTTTGTTGTACTCAAAGTTGATTATGAGTTTCTAGCAAATGGTGAGGGAAGGAGAACTGGATCAGGGAAGGAGAACTCCAGGGAGGTATTCAGGGGATGTTTCTGGACCCAACAAGGATACCAAATTACTAGTATCCTAAGGCACATAGTATTTTCCAAGAGGAGACAATGAATTCTTAGGAGAATGTAATGAATGAAACACACCTACAGGCATCCAATCCTGAGAGAGATGCTCCAACTTCTTGCCCAAGTGTACCATTAATGCTTTTCTGAGTCACTTCTAGTCCAGGTTCCTTTGAGCTCCTTGAAAACTAATTCCCTAGATAATCTTCTGGGTGGTACCCTACTCATCAGCAAGTGAAGTGATGATTTTCCCAGAAGAATTTACTTGATAGCCTGGTCTTGGTTGTTTTGGAAGGGATTCCTCCTTTTTTTTCCCCTCCCAAATCTGGAAATCCCATCTATTTCTTTCTTTCTTTTTTTTTTTAAAGATTTTATTTATTTATTTGAGAGAGAGAATGAGAGAGAGAGAGAGCACATGGGAGGGGGGAGGGTCAGAGGGAGAAGCAGACTCCCCTCTGCGCAGGGAGCCCAATGCGGGACTCGATCCTGGGACTCCAGGATCATGACCCGAGTCGAAGGCAGTGGCTTAACCAACTGAGCCACCAAGGCGTCCCAATCCCGTCTATTTCTGACCCTATCTCTGGGAGTGCTTGGACATCAGGACTGAAGAAAGGGAAGCTGCCAGCTTCCACATGCCTGGTTGCAGAAGCTTCCTAGAGATGGGAGGTCTCTCTTTTGAGTAGAGAGTATGAAGTTTTTGTTAGAAATCACAATACGTGAGGAAGAACAAATCCTTGGCAGAGATCTGCTGCCAGGAGAAAGTTGAAATGCACAGGCTTGACTAGTCAACGCCTGAAATTTGTGGGACAAAAGAGGCCAATCAACAGGAGTTATTTGGATATGAACTGTGTGGAGACAGTGTTCAGTAAAGTTGGGACTAAGTCATATTGAGTCAGAGTTAAAGTGAAATCTGGTGGAGCTGGAATAGAGTTCTTGCTGGGGAATGACTAGGAAATAAATACCCATAAGATATGTCAAGTTGGTTGAAAAGGTGATTATCTTGAGATTGGTGGGATCAGGGCAGGATCTAGACACAAAGTAAGGTCTGGTTAGACAAAAAGATCCAGTATCTGAGTGTGCTCTGGGGAAGAAGGGAAAAGGCAAATAGTTTGGCATAAAAGATGGTTCATTAAGAATGTGGAATACTGTGGCAAAGGGGCTCTCCAGTGACAGAGAAGCCCAGAGGGTGAAAGGGCAAAAGTGGGGAAAAAGAAGTAGGGAGGATTCTCGGGTCACAGCTGGGAAAACCAGTGGTAGGGGTTAAAGAAGGTAAGTGAAAGTTAGAATGGTCAAGTAGCAAGGAAGGATCTAAGGACAAAGGTGGTGACAGCCATCAGAAAGTTTGGAAACAGTGAAAATGTGGGGGCAATGGTAGAGTGGCCTCTGGTAGCAGAGAGAAGACCACTGATAATAGTTAAAGGAATGATAAGGGAATGGGACTCAATGTGAGGCCAAGATACAATGAGAAAAAGGGAAACAGAAAGGATCAGAAACAAGATGGGGTCCAATGAGGGAAGATGAGCTTTTGAACTTTATTCCAAGCGCTCACAGAAACCTGGCATTTGGGCCTATGAAGAATCTGGTGAAAGACTGCAGGCAAAAAACTGGTTATCTAGAGCATCTGGTGAGATGGAAGAGAATAGAGGACCCCCAAAGAGTAGGTCACCTGCAGAAACTATACTGCACACCTCATATCTGGGATCTTGCTATAATAGTTAAAGAAGCTTTAATGGTCAGAAACCTTGCCCATGGGGACTGCAGGAGGCAGGAGGTACAAACTGCGGCCAGGATCAGAATGGGACAGAAAGGCCTGGCTAACCAGGAAGGGGTCGATTTCCCCACACACTTCACATTACAATACACCTGTCACTCACCCGGAGGTTTTAATAGTCTCTTCTCAATGGGTTTCCTCAACTTATGTCAATCTTAGGCTGCACTTGGGCCCAGAATTACATGAACTATGTTAGAAAGAGATTAGGAAAGGGGCATCTGGCTGTCTTAGTTGATAGAACATGTGATCTCAGGGTTGTAAATTTGAGCCCCATGCTGGGTGTAGAGATTACGTACATACATACATACGTATAAACATACATGAGAGATTAGGAAAGAAGGGGAAGACAAATATGTCTAAAGACAAATTAGCTCAAGGCCAACTTTAGCTTCTTTTCTGGCAAGTTCTCCAAACCAGGAAATGAGGAGAGTAGGTATATGTGGTGGAGGTAGGAGCATGGATCTTATAGGATGCTGCAGAATAGACTTTGGAGGAGACTGGAGATTAGACTCTGAGAGCCCCAGGAATTAGTGTTCAAATGGTGAATGATAATAAAAGTAAGGTTCACACACGTATAGTGTTTTATCATTTACAAAGTACTTTCACATACATTATTCAATGTGTTCCATTAAACAACCCGTGAGGAACCAGCCTTGGGTAAGTTATATAAATGTACAGTGTTAGGACTAGGAAATTTTGCTTCCAAAACTAACCAGTTATGGTCCCCCTATACCTCACTCCAACAACCACTTAGCAATCCCCATCGTCCAGCTCCATCATTCTTTGATTAGGAGGATACACTTGGTAGGGACTCTGAGAAAGGTGTCAGATTCTAACTTCCTATGAGCCTCTCCTCTAAAGGATTTGTTTTCTGAGAGGCACTTGTTCTAGCATCTGCCATCCTCAGAGACTGAGGACCAGGGCACTTTCTGAAAAGAAGAGACTATGTTTAATCCTTGGGGAACTCAGGGTTGACTAAGTGGGAGCTTACTTTTTAATGCTTCACCTTTGGTCCTCTTAATGACTTTACAATGACACTAAAAGGCAAGAATAAAGGACTGGAGCCCAATTTTTGCACTCATTTCTCTAGGTTAACTACAGATATGGGGATTATCTGAGAATAAGATGACTTTCAACGTTAGAAATAATCGCACTCTCCATTCCTTCTATCAATCATTTCTAAAGTGGAGAAAAATATCTTCTATTTTGCCTTCTTTCAGAAACTCAGAGGATTTTCTGCATGTGATCCTCATTTGAACTTTTAAGAAAATAATAGATTTTTTTTTTAGATTTACATAGTAATTGTGCATAGTACATAGAATTCCGTATACCCAGCCCATTCCCACTTACTACTCCCCACACACAGTTTCCCATTATTAACATCTTGCATTAGTGTGGTGCCTTTTTATAGCTAATGAATCAATATTTATACATTCTTCTTAACTACAGCCCATAGTTTAAAATAAAATTCATTCTTCATACAGTTCTATGGGTTTTGACAAATGCATAAAGACACAGATCCATCATTATAATTTCATATGGAATAGTTCACTGCCCTAATAATCCTCCAAGTTCCATGTGTTCATTCCTCTAATCTCTTCCTCTGAACCTCTGGCAATCATTGATCTTTTTACTGCTTCTGCAGTTTGCCTTTTCCAAAAGTGTCATGTAGTTGGAATCACACAATATGTAGCCATTTCAGACTGGCTTCTTTCACTTAACAATATGCATTTAAGGTTCTTCCATGACTTTTCTTGGCTTGGTTGCTCATTTCTTTTTACAGCTGAATACTATTCCATTACATGGATATACCACCATTTGGTCATCCATTCACTTATGGAAAGACATCTTGGTTGCTTCCAGTTTTGCGTGTTTATGAATAAGGCTGCTACAAACCTTTGTGTGTAAGTTTTTATGTGGACAAGTTTTCAACTCAGTTGGGTAAATCACTAGGAGTACAATTGCTAGATTGTTTGGTAGGGTTATGACTCAGCTTTCTAAGAAACTGCGAATTGTCTTCCAAAGTGGTTGCATCATTTTGTATTCTCTGTTGCTTGGCAATCCTTTGAACGTTGGTATTGTCAATTTTTTGAATTTTGACCCTTATAATAGGTATGTGGTGCTATCTCATTATGTCAAATTAGCAATTCCCTAAGGCCTGATGCTCAAAAGATTGAGCATCTTTTCGTGTGCTTAGCTGTCATCTTTATATCTTCTTTGGTGAGGTGTCTGCTCTTTTGTCCATTTTTAAAATGGGTTGTTTGTTTACTTATTGTCAGGTTTTAAAAGTTCTTGGTTTATTTTGATACCCATCCTTTATCAGATATGTTTTTCAAATACTTTCTTTAAGTCCATGGTTTATCTTTTCATTTTCTTAACAGTGATCTTTTCAGAGCATAAGTTTTTAATTTTAATGAAGTCCAACTTACCAATTATTTTATTCATGAATTATTTGCCTTTGGTATTCTATCTACAAAGTCACTGCCAAACCCAAGGTCACCTAGATATTCTAAGTTACTTTCTAGAAATTCTGTAGCTTTGCATTTTACATTTAGGTCTATGGCTTAATTTTGGAGTTAATTTTGTGAAAGATGCAAAGTCTGTGTCTAGATTCCTTTTTTTTTTTTTTTTTGCATGTTGATATCCAGTTGTTCCAGCACCATTTGTTGAAAAGACTACCCTTTCTCCACTGAATTGCCTTTGCCCCTTTGTCAAAGATTAGTTGACTATATTTATGTGGGTCTATTTCTGAGCTCTGTTCTGTTCCAGTGGTCTATGAATTCATTGTCTATGAATACCCACTGTATTCATTACTGTAGCTTTACTGTGAGTCTTAAAATCAGGTAGTATCAGTCTTCTGACTTTTTCTTCTTCAATATCATGTTGACTATTCTGGGTCATTTGCTTTTTCATATAAACTTTATTTTTTAAAAAGCCTTATTTATTTATTTTGAGAGAGAGAGAGAGAGAGAGAGAGAGAGAGTGTGTGTGTGTGTGTGTGTGTGTATGTGGTGGGGAGGAGCAGAGGGAGAGGGAGAGAATCTCAAGCACATTCCATGCTCATCTCTATCCCAGGATCCTGAGATCATGACTTGAGCCAAAATCAAGAGTAGGACACTTAACCAGCTGAGCCACCCGGGCTCCCCTCATAAAAACTTTAAAATCAATTTGTTGATATACACAAAGTAGCTTGCTGAGATTTTAGCTGGGATTATGTTGAATCTATAGATCAAGTTGGGAAGAAATGACATCTTAATAATATTGAGTTTTCCTACCCATGAACATATAATCTCTTTCCATTTGTTCAGATCTTCGATTTCTTTCATCAGAATTTTGTAGCTTTCCTAATATAAATTCTGTACGTATTTTATTAGATTTGTACTTAAGTATTTCATTTTTGGGGTGTGTATGCTAAGAATCACCCAAATAAACTTGTGAGTGCAATTGCCACCTCACGGTCCTATCTTTTTCTCAATCTGTTCCAAAATCCTCAAACTCAGTCCCTACAAGTAGAGACGATGATGGGGTTTTAGAGATGTGCAGGAAATCAATGTGAGGTCCACCCAAGTCAGTAGGACAATCAGTTGGCAAAACAATCCTAGCAGGGCTTAAGTGGTTGGGACTCAAGATTTAAAACATCTCCATGTCAGTTTGGTGTGATGTTGCTCTGTGGTATATTATACTCTATATTTTTTATGGTTTTCTGTGTTTCAGTAGTAGCCTCACCAAGCAGTAGTGACAGCAATAGAGTGAACCCACATCACTGGAACCGACTTTTGAGGTACAACGTGTTAAGTTGCCTAGGGAAGGAGATCAGCCTGGATCCCCCACTAGGCAGGTGCTGAACACTGTAAGACCTCGAGGGGTTTGAATGGAAAATGAAGAGTACATGCCTCTGGACCAAGGGTGGGTTTTAAAGATTTTTTTTTTAAAGATTTTATTTATTTATTTGAGAGAGAGAGAGAATGAGAGATAGAGAGCACGAGAGGGAAGAGGGTCAGAGGGAGAAGCAGCCTCCCTGCTGAGGAGGGAGCCCGATGTGGGACTCGATCCCGGGACTCCAGGATCATGACCTGAGCTGAAGGCAGTCAGTTAACCAAATGAGCCACCCAGGCATCCCCCAAGGGTGGGTTTTAACTTGTATTCATCTAGACAAAATAGCTTGCTGAGATTTTAACTGGGATTACGTTGAATCTATAGATCAAGTTAGGAAGAAATGACATCTCAATAATATTGACTTTTCTTACCCATGAACATGCAATCTCTTTCCATTTGTTCAGATCTTCGATTTCTTTCATCAGAATGTTGTAGCTTTCCTAATATATGCCCCCTCCTTCAATATGCCCCCCAAAGACACTATTTACATAAAACTGATTTAGTGTGTAATGTAGTCTTTACTAAGCATACTGTAAGGATGACAAAGAGCAAGAGAGACATAGAGCACAAAATTAGGCAACAATTCCAAGCCCCCCCTTCAGCTATTCTTTTTCTCATGCACTCTCTTTTAAGGATCTCATCCTACTGGTCCTTCTCTTCTTTCTCTCTCACTCAGGTTACTACCCTCCTGCCAATGTTTAAACATCCTGTCCTTTAATAATAAACAACTTTTCAAATATATTCACATCAACCTACATATCCATCCTGATTTGTGGAGTGGCAAAGATGCCCTCTTTTTAACACAATCCAAGCTTTTAAGAGGGCAGTTTAAATGATATATATCAATATCTTTTATTAGTTTTGAATAATGTCTATGGATACTTCCTCTGTGAAATGTTTCTTGATAGCTCTCATTTACTTTCTAACATTTCCCCCAAATCTCTAGTGGCCCATAAATATTTTTTTCCTTCTAAGATCATATATTTTATGGAATTCTAATTTTTCTCATAAAAATAAGTCCAATCAAAAACGCTTATATTAAAAAATATATTCTCATGAAATTAAATTCATATGTGATAGAGATAAATGTGCCATGTAGCCAGGCTACCTTTAAAAAAAAGATATAAAGAGATATAATTTGTACATAGTAAAGTTCACCTTATGAATTTTTACTATTCATCCTACCACTTGAATTTTGACAAATACACGCAGTCATATAAACAACACTCAATATATATAGAATAATTGATCACCCCAAAAGTTCCTTCAGTCCTTTGGTATCACACCCCTTCCCTGCAGCCCAGGTTATGGCAAATACTGATGTTTCCATTCGATCCCATTAGAATGTTATCTAAACAGAATCATATTGTATGTAACATTTGAGTCTGGCTTCTTTAACAATGGTTTTGAGATTTAGTCACATTTTTATAAGTATCAGTAGTTAATGACATTTTATTGCTGAATTGTATGCCACTATATGGATGTACCACAACTGGTTTATGCCTTCACAAGCTGATGGTCATTTAAGGTGAAGCAGATACAGGGACTTAAGTAGAAGTAAGGTTTCTGCACTTCTCTTAAAGTGGTGAAAAAAATTTTTTTCTTAAGTGGTGAAATCTTAACACCAGTAGCCTGTGACAAGTTACATATGGATATGGTAATGCCTAGAGCAACCAATAAGAAAACTATACAAAATGATTTACTGAAAAATATAAATTAAAATAGAACTCTAAAAAAAATTTTAAGCAATCCACAAGAAGGCAAGAAAAAGAAAAACACAAGACCAAAAAAGAAACAAGGAGAAAACAAAATGCCAGACTTAAGTCCTAATGTATCACTAATGACTTTAAATTTACATGGTCTAGGGGTGCCTGAGTGGCTCAGTTGGTGAAGTACCCAATGCTTGATTTCAGCTCAGGTCATGATCTCAGTGGTCAGGCTCCATGCTAGGGGTAGAACCTGCTTAAGATTCACTCTCTCCCTCTCACTCTGCCCTCCCCCCTCTCTAAAATAAATAAAATAAAATAAAATAAAAAGAATGATCTCAAATCAATGATCTAAGCTCCCACCTCAACAACCTCAAGAACAGCAAAATAAACCTAAAGCAAGCAGAAGGAAGAAAATAGTGAAGAGCAGTAATCTTTGTAATTGAACATATCAACACAACAGAGAAAAAAAATCAATAAAACAAAGATCTGGTTTGTTGAAAAAGATAAATAAAATTTATAAGCCTCTAGCAAGATTGACAAGACAAGGAGAAGACATACATCATCGACCAGGAATGAAACATTATATCACAATAGAACCTACAGCCCTTAAAAAGATAATCAGGGAATACTGTAAACAAATTTACACTCATAAATTCAACAACTATGAAGAAATGAACTAATTCCCCCAAACTGTAAACTTCCAAAAGTTAGCCAAGATGAAATAGATAACCAGAAGAGTCCATAGCTGTTTTAGGTAGAATGCTCTGGCAGTAGTGAGAAGAAAGAATTTAAGAGAGGAAAATCTACAGTAAAATCGGTTAGGCAACTACTGCAGTTTGAGAACTGATGAGGGTTTGAACAATCATGGTATAATAAGAAATGAGAGCAGAGACAGATTTGGGAAATATTAAGAAGATAAGTCAGCAAATCTTGGTGACTGATTACACATGGAAATTATGAAGGGAGAGGAATATATATGGGATTGTTCATATGTTTCTTGCTTGGACCAATGGGTAGCTACTAATTGACTCTACTACAAAAGTAAGAGCAAATTGGTAGCAGAAGAGAATGGGCTGAGTTTTGAAAATACTAAGTTTGGGGTTCCTGTGGCAAATTGAATTTGAGGATATTTAGCAATCAATTTGCTTTTGAGGAGATTGAAGCTCAGAGAAGACTGTACCAAAATAAGCTACACAAATGGATTAGTGGCTATTGTGGTATATTTTTGGTCTTCGTCCCTTATTCTTGGCACAGAACTCCTAAAACCCTTCTAATTTCTTGAGTGACAAGTGATAGGAGCATCTTTTCTTATGGTATTTGTTCTTTGTCCTGGTTCCTAATACAAAAGCTTCTAAGACCCTTGCAATCTCTGGAGTGCTGACTATCTTTTTTCATGCTGATGAGAGGACAGGTGGTTGGGGGCTTCCTAGATAACTTCAGAATGGGAGCTGGTTACCACAAAGACCATGGCATGATTAAAGGGTTGGAATTTTGTGCACATTCCCCTACCCCAACCCATGTCTGGGGAAGAGAGAGGGGCTAGGGATTGAATTCAATCACCAATAGTTAGTAATTTATTCAATCATGCTTATACAATGAAACCTCCATAAAAACCCTAAATGATGGGGTTCAGAGAGCTTCCTGGTTGGTGAACACACAGATGCTATGAGAGCAGTGCACCCAGAAAGGACACGGAAGCACCACGATCCTTCCTCACACCTTGCCCTATGCATGTCTTCCATTTGGCTATTCCTGAGTTGTATCCTTTATAAAAACCAGTGATAGTGAGTAAACTGTTTTCCTGAGTCCTGTGAACTATTCTAGCAAATGATCAAATCTGAGGAGGGGGCTGTGGAAACCCCCAATTTATAGTTGGTAGGTCGGAAGTACTAGACCCCAGGACTTATGACTGACATCTAAATTGGGGCAATTTTGTGGAACTGAGCCCTTATCGTGTGGGGACTGCCAGTAACTCTGGGTAGTTAGTGTGAGAACTAAACTGAATTGAAATATTGGATATCCATTTGATGTCTGGTGAGGTGGAGAATTGATTGTTGGTGTGGAAAACCCTACACTTTTGTTGTCAGAAGTGTGGGAATAAGAAATGGATCATATTATTACTCATTGCAAAAAATTCTAGAGACAGATCAGTGGCTAAAATGCAAAACCTTGGGTAAGACATAATCTGAAAGCCAGAAAAAGCTTTATGCTTTTTGGAATAAAACATTTTATAAATATATATATTATACACAAAGATTTAAAGCAAATATTATATCAAAAAATTGGAAACCACAAGAATGTCAATGAGAAAGAATGGTTAAGTTGGTATAGTATAACCACTTACTAGAGTAGTACAGTAATACATATTTTTAATACATTTAATACATTGTTTTAATATTAGTAAGGTGGGAAGTTGTGGTTTCTTTTTTTTTAATTTTTTATTGTTATGTTAATCACCATATATTACATAATTTGTTTTGGTGTAGTGTTCCATGATTCATTGTTTGTTCATAACACCCAGTGCTCCATGCAGAATGTGCCCTCTTTAATACCCATCACCAGGCTAACCCAACCCCCTACCCTCCTCCCCTCTAGAAACCTCAGTTTGTTTTTCAGAGTCCATCATCTCTCATGGTTCGTCTCCCCCTCTGACTTACTCCCCTTCATTCTTCCTCTCCTGCTATCTTCTTCTTTTTCTTTTTTCTTAAAATATGTTGCGTTATTTGTTTCAGAAGTACAGATCTGTGATTCAACAGTCTTACACAATTCACAGCGCTCACCGTGGCACACATCTTCCCCAATGTCTATCACCCAGCCACCCCATCCCTCCCACCCCCGACCACTCCAGCAACCCTCAGTTTGTTCCTGAGATTAAGAATTCCTCATATCAGTGAGGTCATATGATACATGTCTTTCTCTGATTGACTTATTTCACTCAGCATAACACCCTCCAGTTCCATCCACGTCGTTGCAAATGGCAAGATCTCATTCCTTTTGATGGCTGCATAATATTCCATTGTGTATATATACCAC
>NW_027397066.1:134462725-134549388 GCF_003265705.2 Callorhinus ursinus
TTCTCTCTCTCAAAACACCTTAATGTACTATACTCTCCCATATTCTTTTTTTTTTTTTAATTTTTTTATTGTTATGTTAATCACCATATATTACATCATTAGTTTTTGATGCAGTGTTCCATGATTCATTGTTTGTTCATAACACCCAGTGCTCCATGCAGAACGTGCCCTCCTCAATACCCATCACCAGGCTAACCCATCCCCCCACCCCCCTACCCTCTAGAACCCTCAGTTTTTCAGAGTCCATCATCTCTCATGGTTCGTCTCCCCCTCTGACATAGTCCCCTTTTCTTCCTCTCCTGTTATCTTCTTCTTTTCCTTTTTTCTTAAAATATGTTGTGTTATTTGTTTCAGAAGTACAGATCTGTGATTCAACAGTCTTGCACAATTCACAGCGCTCACCGTAGCACATACCCTCCCCAATGTCTATCACCCAGCCATCCCATCCCTCCCACCCCCAACCACTCCAGTAACACTCAAGTTTGTTTCCTGAGATTAAGAATTCCTCATATCAGTGAGGTCATGTGATACATGTCTTTCTCTGATTGACTTATTTCACTCAGCATAACACCCTCCAGTTCCATCCACGTCGTTGCAAATGGCAAGATCTCATTCCTTTTGATGGCTGCATAATATTCCATTGTGTATATATACCACCTCTTCTTTATCCATTCATCTGTCGATGGGCATCTAGGCTCTTTCCACAGTTTGGCTATTGTGGACATTGCTGCTATAAACATTGGGGTACACGTACCCCTTCGGGTCCCTACATTTGTATCTTTGTGGTAAATACCCAGTAGTGCAATTGCTGGATCGAACGGTAGCTCTAATTTCAACTGTTTGAGGAACCTCCATACTGTTTTCCAGAGGGGTTGCACCAGCTTGCATTCCCACCAACAGTGTAGGAGGGTTCCCCTTTCTCCGCATCCCCGCCAACATCTGTCGTTCCCTGACTTGTTAATTTTAGCCATTCTGATGGGTGTGAGGTGGTATCTCATTGAGGTTTTGATTTGGATTTCCCTGATGCCAAGCGATGTTGAGCACTTTTTCATGTGCCTGTTGGCCATTTGGATGTCTTCTTTGGAGAAATGTCTGTTCATGTCTTCTGCCCATTTCTTGATTGGATTATTTGTTCTTTGGGTGTTGAGTTTGATAAGTTCTTTATAGATTTTGGATACTAGCCCTTTATCTGATATGTCGTTTGCAAATATTTTCTCCCATTCTGTCGGTTGTCTTTTGGTTTTGTGGACTGTTTCTTTTGCTGTGCAAAAGCTTTTTATCTTGATGAAATCCCAATAGTTCATTTTTGCCCTGGCTTCCCGTGCCTTTGGCGATGTTTCTAGGAAGAAGTTGCTGCGGCTAAGGTCGAAAAGGTTGCTACCTGTGTTCTCCTTTAGGATTTGGATGGACTCCTGTCTCACGTTTAGGTCTTTCAACCATTTGGAGTCTATTCTTGTGTGTGGTGTAAGGAAATGGTCCAGTTTCATTCTTCTGCATGTGGCTGTCCAATTTTCCCAACACCATTTGTTGAAGAGACTGTCTTTTTGCCATTGGACATTCTTTCCTGCTTTGTCAAAAATAAGTTGACCATAGAGTTGAGGGTCCATTTCTGGGCTCTCGATTCTGTTCCATTGATCTATGCGTCTGTTTTTGTGCCAGTACCATACTGTCTTGATGATGACAGCTTTGTAATAGAGCTGGAAGTCCGGAATTGTGATGCCGCCAGCTTTGCTTTTCTTTTTCAGTATTCCTCTGGCTATTCGGGGTCTCTTCTGGTTCCATACAAATTTTAAGATTATTTGTTCCATTTCTTTGAAAAAAGTGGATGGTATTTTGATGGGGATTGCATTGAATGTGTAGATTGCTCTAGGTAGCATTGACATCTTCACAATGTTGATTCTCCCAATCCATGAGCATGGAACGTTTTTCCATTTCTTTGTGTCTTCTTCAATTTCTTTCATGAGTATTTTATAGTTTTCTGAGTACAGATCCTTTGCCTCTTTGGTTAGATTTATTCCTAGGTATCTAATGGTTTTGGGTGCAATTGTAAATGGGATAGACTCCTTGATTTGTCTCTCTTCTGTCTTGTTGTTGGTGTATAGGAATGCCACTGATTTCTGTGCATTGATTTTATATCCTGCTACTTTACTGAATTCCTGTATGAGTTCTAGCAGTTTTGGGGTGGAGTCTTTTGGGTTTTCCACATACAGTATCATATCATCTGCAAAGAGTGAGAGTTTGACTTCCTCTTTGCCGATTTGGATGCCTTTGATTTCTTTTTGTTGTCTAATTGCTGTGGCTAGGACTTCTAATACTATGTTGAATAGCAGTGGTGAGAGTGGACATCCCTGCCGCGTTCCTGACCTTAGGGGAAAGGCTCTCAGCCTTTCCCCATTGAGAATGATACTCGCTGTAGGTTTTTCATAGATGGCTTTTATGATATTGAGGTATGTACCCTCTATCCCTATACTCTGAAGAGTTTTGATCAAGAAAGGATGTTGTACTTTGTCAAATGCTTTTTCTGCATCTATTGAGAGGATCATATGATTCTTGTTCTTTCTTTTGTTAATGTATTGTATCACGTTGATTGATTTGCGGATGTTGAACCAGCCTTGCAGCCCAGGAATAAATCCCACTTGGTCATGGTGAATAATCCTTTTAATGTACTGTTGGATCCTATTGGCTAGTATTTTGGTGAGAATTTTTGCATCCATGTTCATCAAGGATATTGGTCTGTAATTCTCTTTTTTGATGGGGTCTTTGTCTGGTTTTGGGATCAAGGTAATGCTGGCCTCATAAAATGAGTTTGGAAGTTTTCCTTCCATTTCTATTTTTTGGAACAGTTTCAGGAGAATAGGTATTAATTCTTCTTTAAATGTCTGATAGAATTCCCCTGGGAAGCCATCTGGCCCTGGGCTTTTGTTTCTTGGGAGATTTTTGATGACTGTTTCAATTTCCTTAGTGGTTATAGGTCTGTTCAGGTTTTCTATTTCTTCCTGGTTCAATTTTGGTAGTTGATACATCTCTAGGAATGCACCCATTTCTTCCAGGTTCTCTAATTTGCTGGCATAGAGTTGCTCATAATATGTTCTTATAATTGTTTGTATTTCTTTGGTGTTGGTTGTGATCTCTCCTCTTTCATTCATGATTTTGTTGATTTGGGTCATTTCTCTTTTCTTTTTGATCAGTCTGGCCAGCGGTTTATCAATCTTGTTAATTCTTTCAAAGAACCAGCTCCTAGTTTCGTTGATCTGTTCTACTGTTCTTTTGGTTTCTAGTTCATTGATTTCTGCTCTGATCTTTATGATTTCTCTTCTCCTGCTGGGTTTAGGCTTTATTTGCTGTTCTTTCTCCAGCTCCTTTAGGTGTAGGGTTAGGTTGTGTATTTGAGACCTTTCTTGTTTCTTGAGAAAGGCTTGTATTGCTATATAGTTTCCTCTCAGGACTGCCTTTGCTGTATCCCAAAGATTTTGAACAGTTGTGCTTTCATTTTCATTGGTTTCCATGAATTTTTTTAATTCTTCTTTAATTTCCTGGTTGACCCATTCATTCTTTAGTAGGATGCTCTTTAGCCTCCATGTATTTGAGTTCTTTCCGACCTTCCTCTTGTGATTGAGTTCTAGTTTCAAAGCATTGTGGTCTGAAAATATGCAGGGAATGATCCCAATCTTTTGGTACCAGTTGAGACCTGATTTGTGACCTAGGATGTGATCAATTCTGGAGAATGTTCCATGGGCACTAGAGAAGAATGTGTATTCCGTTGCTTTGGGATGGAATGTTCTGAATATGTCTGTGAAGTCCATTTGGTCCAGTGTGTCATTTAAAGTCTTTATTTCCTTGTTGATCTTTTGCTTAGATGATCTGTCCATTTCAGTCAGGGGGGTGTTAAAGTCCCCCACTATTATTGTATTGTTGTCAATGTGTTTCTTTGCTTTTGTTATTAATTGCCTTATATAATTGGCTGCTCCCATGTTTGGGGCATAGATATTTACAATTGTTAGATCTTCTTGTTGGATAGACCCTTTAAGTAGGATATAGTGTCCTTCCTCATCTCTTATTACAGTCTTTGTTTTAAAATCTAGTTTGTCTGATATAAGGATTGCCACCCCAGCTTTCTTTTGGTGTCCATTAGCATGGTAAATGGTTTTCCACCCCCTCACTTTCAATCTGGGGGTGACTTTGGGTCTAAAATGAGTCTCTTGCAGACAGCATATGGATGGGTCTTGTTTTTTAATCCAATCTGATAGCCTGTGTCTTTTGATTGGGGCATTGAGCCCATTTACATTCAGGGTAACTATTGAAAGGTATGAATTTAGTGCCATTGTATTGCCTGTAAGGTGACTGTTAACTGTCTGTTGTCTGTGTTCCTTTCTGATCTTTGCTGCTTTTAGGCTCTCTCTTTGCTTAGAGGACCCCTTTCAATATTTCTTGGAGGGCTGGTTTCATGTTTGCAAGTTCCTTTAGTTTTTGTTTGTTCTGGAAGCTTTTTATCTCTCTTTCTATTTGCAATGACAGCCTAGCTGGATATAGTATTCTTGGCTGCATATTTTTCTCGTTTAGTGCTCTGAAGATATCTTGCCAGTCCTTTCTGGCCTGCCAGGTCTCTGTGGATAGGTCTGTTGCCAATCTAATATTTTTACCATTGTAGGTTACATATCTCTTCTCCTGAGCTGCTTTCAGGATTTTCTCTTTGTCTCTGAGACTCGTAAGTTTTACTATTAGATGTCGGGGTGTTGACCTATTTTTATTGATTTTGAGAGGGGTTCTCTGTGCCTCCTGGATTTTGATGCCTGTTTCCTTCCTCACATTAGGGAAGTTCTCTGCTATTATTTGCTCCAATATACCTTCTGCCCCTCTCTCTCTTTCTTCTTCTTCTGGGATCCCAATTATTCTAATGTTGTTTCGTCTTATCGAATCGCTTATCTCTCGAATTCTGCCCTCGTGATCCTGTAGTTGTTTCTCCCTCTTTTTCTCAGCCTCTTTACTTTCCATCATTTGGTCTTCTATATCACTGATTCTCTCTTCTGCCTCATTTATCCTAGCAGTTAGTGCCCCCATTTTTGATTGCACCTCATCAATAGCCTTTTTGATTTCGACTTGGTTAGTTTTTAGTTCTTTTATTTCTCCAGAAAGGGTTTCTCTAATAACTTCCACGCTTTCTTCAAGCCCAGCTAGTATCTTTAAAGTCATGATTCTGAACTCTAGGTCCGACATCGTACTAATGTCCGTATTGAGTAGGTCCCTGGCTGACGGTACTACCTCTTTTTCTTTTTGCTGAGGTGATTTTTTTCGTCTTGTCATTTTGTCCAGAGGAGAATAGATGAATGAGAGAACAAAATGCTAACAGGTTTACAATGTCCCCAGCAAATATACTGTATACAAATCAGAAAAGACCTGAAACCAGGGGAAAAGAAAGGGAAAGAAAGAAAAAAGAAAGAGAAAAAAAAAGAAAAAAAAGATAAAAACAAAAACAGAACAATACAAAAAAAGCAGAATGTGATCAAATATGATCAGGCTAGTGCATAGATCAGTGCCACACACTACATTTTGGGCGTATTTTGGTCTGTTAGAAAAAAGTGCCTCCTAAAATTTTAAAGGAAGAAAGACATATATGTACAAAATAAGGGTTGATACAATGAAGGGATAGAAGATGACTGTAAAGATGAAAATTATAAAAGATTTTATAAAAGGACTTGATAAGAAGTTGTTTGAAAAAAGAAAGAAGATTAAAAAAAAAAAGAAAAAAGGGAGAGAATGTGATCAGGCAGGAGACTAGAACAGAACCATACACTAGTGATTTAGGGTATATTTTTATCTGTTAGAAGAAACTGTATCTCAAAATTTTAAAGAGAGAACAACTTATATATATATGCCAAAAATAAGGGTAACTACTATGAAGGGATAAAATATGACTCTAAAAATGAAAAATAAAAAATGTTTTTTTTTTTAAAAGAGATTGATAAGATGTTGGTTGAAAAAGGGAAAAAGAAAAAGGAAAAAAAGAACAGTTAACAAAAATTAACTTTGATGAACTAATGAATCATGGTAAAAAAAAGCCATGAATTCTATGTGCAGTATTCCCCTAGCACTGGAGTTCTCCCGTTCTCCTTGATCGGTAAACTTGGTCTTGGCTTGCTGGCTGTTCGTGCTGATCTTCTGGGGGAGGGGCCTGTTGCTGTGGTTTCCAAATGTCTTTGCCGGAGGCTGAATTGCCCCGCCCTTGTCGGTCCCGGCTAAGCAAGCTGCTCGGGTTTGTTCTCAGGAGCTTTTGTTCCCTGCAAGCTCTCCGTACAGCCTTGGAGGACCAGGGCAAAAATGGTGGCCTCCCAATCTCCACCCGGAGAAGCTGAGAACTCGGGGCCCCGCTCCTCAGTGCGCCCCAGAGAAAAGCAGTCACTCCCTTGTCCCTGGTCTCCGGCCGCTCTCCGTGCTCACCCGGCCTGTGACTGAGCCTTTGTATCTCCGGCACCCGACCCCGTGTGGAGTCTCCAAACCCAGCAGATCCCTGCGGTGCGTTCCCGCGCCACTCCTCCCCAGGAAGGAAGGGGAGTCTCCCCGGATCTGCCACCTGTTGGGTCCCTGCTGCAGGAGCAGTGGCCCGACTGGGCCACGGATCACAGTTTATGGCAACCCCAAGCTGAGAGCCCGCGACTCTGCTCCGTCTCTGCAGGTGGCTTCCCCGCTCCGATACCTGGGAGCTCTGGCGCACTCAGGCTCCCCCGGTCTTTCTGTGACCCCAAGGGTCCTGAGACCCCACTGTCCCGCGAGGGTTCCACCCCCGCTTAGCCACTGGAGCGACATCCCTCAGCGGAGCCGACTTCTAAAAGGTCCGATTTTGTGCTCCGCGGCTCTAGCACTTGCCAGAAGCGGCCGGCGGAGGCCCCTCCCCCGCCGTCTATCCTCCCGAATATCGCCTCGGATTCACTTCTCCGCACGTCCTACCTTCCAGTAAGTGGTCGCTTCTCTGTTCAGAGAGTTGTTGCTACTCTCTTCTTTGATCTCCTGTTGAGTTCGTAGGTGTTCAGAATGGTTTGATCCCTATTCAGCTGAATTCCTGAGACCAGACGAAATCTAGGTCTCCTACTCCTCCGCCATCTTGCTCCGCCCCGTGTGGTTTCTTTTTTTTACTTTTCAAAATCTTCCAAATTCTGTATATATTACTTGAATAAAAGGGAGACTCAGGTAAAAAAAACAAAAAACAAAAAAACAAAAAAACCTTCCTTCTGATAAGAGCAGAAGGAGGAAAACATTTACCCTTATGCCAGAAGATGGACCTAGAGCCTGCATAGTTTCCATAGGGATCAAATATGTGCTGGTTGCTACAGTCTTTAAGGGTCATATGTCTGCCTGTGTATCTCACGGATAGCTAATATCAAACTCAATGATAAGCACCAGAGAAATCTTGAAAAAGTAGTTTTACCAGTAGAAATTCAAAGAAATTTGGAGAAACTTTTCTAATCTGAAACTCTCTACATGCCCCCTTCCCTTTGATTGCTCAGTATATAGTCACCAACCTCCCACAACAATAAGTGCACCTTTTTCTGCTCACGGGTCCTGCCCTTTTGCTACTTAAATAAACTTACTAAGCTGCACCATAAAACGTCTCACTTTCTTGCGCTCGATGACCCAGCGTCATTTGGATAGGGACAGCGACGAAGAGAATCCAAGAGCTTAGGTGAGGCTTGGTTTAAGTCTTTTTTAACCCCAGTCTTTGTTTCTTACCTGTTTTGTTTTGTTTTTAATGTCCTGAATAGTACAACCCTTTGGAATGTGCCGTGTCTGAGTGCTCAGGAGAGAACCTCTTGCCTGTGGCTGCATTATAGGGAGAGACAAAATGCTGTTGCGTGGCTGGACACTAGTACCTTGGCCCTTACAGTGTTGGGCTCAGAAATCAGGCTTTCCTGTTTTACCTGTTCTTTTAATACTTGTATTCTTCTCAGGCACAGGATGACCATACTTGTCATTAGGATGGTCACCGATCTTAAGGTTTCCTCCTAAATAACCTGGTGTGATCCTCTGATAAGCATGAAATCAAAGCTACATCAAACCCATGCTTCCCGAAAGGGACTGGTTGGAGCTGTTACCCAGTTGGGGCACTCACCCAACAGGGGACTGGCTCCCTTGGAACTGGATCATGGATAAAGCTCATGAGAAAGTTGCCCGGATTAGATGTGAATTCTATACTTTCATTTTTCCATGTCTTTCATTTGTCCTTATCCATGACCTATTTGATGGTCTCAGTCTTTCTCAGATTAAAGGTGCTTCTAACTTGGGGGGGTGCTGTCTGGGTGGCTAATTGGTTAAGTGCTTGACTCTCAATTTCAGCTCAGGTCATGATCTCAGGGTCATGAGATCAGGCTTCATGCTTGGCACGTGGAACCTGCTTAAAATTCTCTCTCTCCCTCTCCCTTTGCCCCTCCCCCCTCTTAAAAATAAGTACTTCTAACTTAGATATATGATGCTTAATATGATATAAAATAGTTGCCCCTTCTCAACAAAGGCCAGGACCTTTACCCCATCCATTAATACTAGATCTAGAGGCTTACAAAGGGTATTATTTTTGGTTGCCAAATACATTGACTCCCTCAAACTGCAAGAGGCAGCCTCAACTTAGAGGCATTTCAGTCCATCCACCAGCACCTACTATAGTCTAGGATGCAGTAGGAAGCCAAGGGAGGTTGACATCCCTTCTCAAGTAGTACAAAGGTGTCAGAGTGGTCAAGAAGAGGGATGCCTCCTGCCCCTCTGAACCCCAGGAACCTTGGGCAATATTCCTGATGGGATGCACTTTGGAAGCAGAGGGGGATTTTGGTAATGTACTCGTAATGTACTTTCTTCTTTTTATAGGATTTAACTATGGGATCAACATCCTCAATCCCAAAGGATTCCCCTGAGTCTGTTTCCCAACATAATGGAGTCAATTTGGACAACAGGATTTAAAGAAGAAGCACCTCATCTTTTTCTATAATAATGCCTGGCCTCAATATTCCTTGGAGAATGATGAAAAATGGCCCATTAACTGATACTTAAATTCTTAAACTTCAATACTATTTATCAGTTAGATCTTTTTTGTAGGCATCAGGGAAAATGGACCAAAGTGCCCTACATCCAGGCCTTCATGGCATTCAGTTGGGATCCTAATCTAAGAGAGACTTGTAGGATGTGTCTGGCAAGATTCCAGGCCTCTCACCTTTATTTCAAATGATGAAAATCCAGCCTTATTTCAGGAGTGCTTTAATAGAAGCAATTTGTAAATACACAAATTTAGACCTAACCAGCCCAGAAGGGATGGCTATTCTAAATATGCAATTTATGAGCCAGTCTGCAGACATTCTCTATAAACTGGCAAAGATGGCCCTAGACCCCCAAACTCCAACTCAGAATGGTTTGCAGTGCTTGATTTAAAGGATACCTTCTTTTGTATCCCCTTAAGCAAAGTGGCCCAGCCTCTATTCACCTTTGAACGGACTCCATTAGGAGAACACCAAGCATGCCAGCTCGCGTGGACAGTCCTACCACAGGGATTCAGAGAAAGTCCCCATTTGTTTGGCCATGCACTCAGTAGAGAACTTAAAGATCTTACACTGCCTCAGGTAACACCAGTACAATATGTTGAGGTCACTTTAATATGTAGCCCCATGAAAGCAAGCCTCAAGACTATAATCCTACTATTGTGCTAAACTTCCGTGGAGAGAGAGGATATCAAGTATCCAAGTTTTAAACAGAGGGTATGATACTTAGGAAAATGAATTATCTCCTGGACATCATTCCCTGTCAATTGAGAGAAAAAGAGCTATAATAGAATCCGGACCTCCCACCACAAAAGAACCCCAACTCCGAACCTTTTTTTAGGAATGACTGGGTTTTGCTGGATCCTAGGGTTTAGAATCTTAGCCAAACCTCTATATGAGACCACTAGAGGACCTGATGAAGAACCTCTTAAATGGGACAAAAAACAACCGGAGGCTTTCAACAACTAAAAACTAAGCTAAACTCTGCCCAGCTCTGACTGCCAAATTTAGAAAAGCCATTTACTCTATTCATTGCTGAAAACCAGGGTCAAGCCCTAGGAGTACTAACAAAAAAAAAAAACTAGGGCATAAATTGAGACCTGTAGGATATTTTTCCAAAGCCATTGATTGACAAGGTAGCCTAAGGATGGCCAGCATGCCTCCAGGGAGTAGCAGCTATTGTAATACTGGTAGAAGCAGCATCTAAAATTTCAATGGGATAGCCATTGACATTGATGATCCTCATCAGGTTCAAGGAGTTTTGGAAACTAAAGGACATCAGTGGATGACAGGGGGACGACTGACTAAATATCAGTCTATATTCCTATACTCCCCCAATGCTGTTCTCAAAACCGGTCAAACCCTAAACCTGGCAACCCCCATGCCTGGACCAGACCATGCCACTACTGTGTCTATACATGATTGTAAAGAGATAATAGAACTAGTCTATTCCAGCCGTCCAGATCGGAAAGATCAAGCAATAGATAATGCTGATGATAGCTGGTTTATGGACGGTAATAGTTTTACAGAGGGAAGACAAAGCGAGGCTGGCTACACAATTGTTAGTTTAACAAAAACCATCAAGGCCAACCTACTACCAATCAATACTTCAGCTCAAAAGGTAGAACTGATAGCTCTCACTTGTGCTCTTCAGTTAGCTAACGGCCAACGAGTTAATATACATATGGATACAGATTATGCCTTCCTTGTACTTCATGTCCATAATGCCATCTGGAAGGAAAGGGGATTATTAACCAAATGCCCCTATTAGATATGGACCTGAAATTATAACTCTACTAGAGGCAGTTCACCTCCCTGAAGAAGTTGCTGTAGTGCATCTTAGAGTACATCAAAAGGGAGAGAATTTAGAATCTAAAGGAAATAACAGCTAACTGGGCAGCCAAACTGGCAGCTTGACCTAAACTAGCTGAGTCTTACACTAGTCTCTAATCCCTTAAGCACTGTTGTTCCCACTTTATACTATAGAGGTGGACGACAAAGCACTTGGAGAAGGATAACTAAATCTGCTGAGGGATGGTATAAGAATGAAAAAGGAAAAAGCTTTGTCTCTAAGGAAAAACAATGGAAATTAGCAACAGGCCTGTACCAGGCTACTCAGATGGGAAGAGAAGCTTTATGGAATTTCATCAAACCACTGTTTGATGGAATAGAATTAAGAGCTATCTCACAAAGGCGTGCAAATCCTGTGCAGTAAGGGCTAAGGTTAATCCAGAAGGTGTACTATGACTACCCCCTCTTTTCACACCTATCCAAAGTCATGCAACATATCCCAGGGAAGACTGATAAAGTGATTTCACACAAATGCCACCTTGTAAGAGATATAAATAGTTATTAGTCTATATAGATACCTTTACTGGATAGGTAGAGGCCTGTCCATGTAAGATAGAAAAGGCTACTCAAGTAACAAAGACTTTATTAAGGAATATCATTCCCTGGTTTGGGCTCCCTTGATCTCTTCAAAGTGACAACGGCTCATCCTTTATAGCCTAAATAACTCAAAAGGTAGCCCACATGTTTAAACTTAAAATTAAATATTTTTTTACATACATCCTGGCATCCTCAATCATTAGGCAAAGTTGAAAAGGCTTACTTACCATAATTTAAAAAGACACCTCACCCTAAGATGAGCATAGAAACACAAGAAAAATGGGTAACTCTTTTATCAATAGGTCTTTTAAGAATAAGAACTACCTCATGGGAAAGATTAGGGTTAAGCCCTTTTAAATTAATATATGGTAGAACTTTCCTTACCACTAATTTATCCTTGGACCCCGATTATAATAATCTGCTACACTTTTCATTAGAAGCTGGATTAATCCATAAAACTCTTAACGAATATGCTAGTAAGGTACTGCCAAAACCAGACCCTAATGGAGATCAAAATTTACTTTGCAAACAAACTCCAGATAACTGGTTTATTTAAATGATTGGAAGACAAACAACTCAGGAGAACTAATTCGAAAATGGAAGGACCTTACAGGGCCATATTAAGCACTCCCACTGTAGTGAAACTAAAAGGTCATTCAACACAGACTCCTATTTCTAGAATGAAACTTATAACCCCTTCAACACAGGACGACAATGAACTGGACCATGTGCCCTCATATTCCTGGGAACTGATGGAAGAGCTCAAATTCCTCTTCAAACAACAGGAAAAAAAAAATGAGGGTTTTTCTTTTACTTGCCATCTACCCACCATATCTAAATGGTAACTCTCTTCTACAACGGGCACAGAGTGGCCCTTCATAAACACACAAGGAAGGCCTCAGAGGACTCTCAAAATAGCAATAGATTATTAAACACTGAAATAAATGTGTAAAACAGTTCTACACAATAGAACGGCATTAGATGGTTTGACAGCTGCATAAGAAGTAACATGTGCCATGGGCGCCTGGGTGGCTCAGTCGTTAAGCATCTGCCTTCGGCTCAGGTCATGATCCCAGGGTCCTGGGACCGAGTCCTGCATCGGGCTTCCTGCTCTGCGGGGAGCCTGCTTCTCCCTCTCCCACTCCCCCTGCTTGTGTTCCTGCTCTCACTATCTCTCTCTCTGTCCAATAAATAAATAAAATCTTAAAAAAATAAAATAAAATAATGGCACATGTTACTTCTTATTTTTTATTTTTTTTAAAGATTTTATTTATTTATTGGACAGAGAGACACACAGCGAGAGAGGGAACACAAGCAGGGTGAGTGGAAGAGGGAGAAGCAGGCCTCCCATGGAGCAGGGAGCCCGATGTAGGGCTCCATCCCAGGACCCTGGGATCATGACCTAAGCCGAAGGCAGACGCTTAATGACTGAGCCACCGGGTGCCCCAGCAAGTGCCATTATTTAAAACAGAATACTGTGTCTACGGTCCAGATCATGACAAAAAATGTAACAGGATTACTTACTGATATGAATAATCAAATCGGTGCTTTTAAAGACTCTACATTGTCCCTTAACGATTGGTTAAATTCTTGGAGGACTACGGCCTACCTTAAAGGGTCTTGTTATCACACTTCTTATTTTTATTATAATATTAATCCTAATGTGTTGTCTCTTCCGCTTTGTTTTCTCGTATTGTTGAGGTACACATAAACAGTTCCTGGCTCCTTTGTCGAGAGATGGTCCTTACTACACGAAAACAGTCCTTCCTTGATGTCCACTCTGTATTCTGCAGCAGTGGCCTTCCGTAAATATTATTTGTAGGGACAGACAGTGACCAATTTCGGTCCACAGGCAGGAACTTCTCTACAACTTCCTGTCAACTTGAAGAAGTTACAGAAGATGAGCCCTTCACCCTTTAACAACCTTAAAGATTTAAGGACCGAAGTTTGGTCAGGGATAAAATGATGAGAGAAAGAAGCAGGAAAACGTCTACCCTTAGCCCAGAAGAGGGACCTAAAGCCTGCATAGTTTCCATAAGGATCAAACTGTGCTGGTTGCTACAGTCTTTAAGGGTCTCATGACTGCCTGTATATCCCACCAATAGTTAATATTGAGCTCAATAATAAGCACCAGAGAAATCTCGCCAAAGTAGTTTTGCCAGTAGAAAATCAAAGAAATTGTAAGAAACTTTAGTAATCTGATACTCCCTACATGCCCCCTTCCCTTCGATTACTAAGTATATAACCACCTCACACAGCAAAAAAAGTTCAGCTCTTTCTGCCCACGGGCCCTGCCCCCCATGCTATTTAAATAAACTTACTAAGTTGCACCTTAAATGGCTCAAGAAATTCTTTGACATCACTTCTACCTCTAGTGAAGAAAAATTTGGCAATGGTTCCTATCTGGCACGGTACCTGACCATAGTAGGCTCTCAATAAATCAAGAATGTATCGATATATGAGTTTGCAAAGGCAAGTTGCCTTAGATTTTTTTTCAACCCTAACGCAAAGGCCTGCAGCCCAGACCCCAGAGCACTGGGGCGCTCCGGGGACTCACTGGGCAGAGTCTCTCTAAGGCTATGTGCCAACTGCAGTAGGGCCCCAAGCCCGACCTTTTAACTCCACTGGTGTAAAAGCCCTTTTCTTGTTCAAGCCACTCCTCACAATATCCCTATCAGGTCGGTATCCCTATGTCCCATTAGAGCTGCGATCTGGGACAGCTCAGTGACTTATCCCAGGCCTGGCAGCCAGTGTCCCGTAGTGTCCCATGTGGCCGCAACAAACAGAAGTTGTGAGAGCGGTGATGCTGAAGAGCTCCGTTGACTGCCAACAGAGAAGGTGGCTCCGATCTCCTGCAGGCCCAGGTTCAGGTATGGCCTCCAAGACCTTCCTTCGCTGCAACCAGACCTGGGCTGGAGAAACCGTGGCCTAAGGCAGAGAGGGGCCTCAGAGGTCTCAATGGCACAAACCCCCACATGTCTGGCTGAAAAAATGGCACTAAAGGCCGAAGGGTCCCTCAAGGGATCTACAAAACCCCCTCGGTGAGTGTAAATCAAGACTTTTTATTTCATAGAGGTAAAGCAGACAACCCCTCACGGCTCTGGGTGGGGGGAAGCAGGCAAAGGCCATTCAGAGCCTGAGGAGGGCTTGGCTCAGACCCCGCCCCTCGACATGGCCCTGCTCCAGAGCACTGGAGACTAGAACCCCAGCCTAGCCCACACATGCTTCATATTAGCCCATTCATTTCCCTGGAGTGGCGGGGGGGGGGGTGGTGTAGGGTGGGTGTGTGAGTGAATGCTAGAGGCCAAGCAACAGGTGCTAGAGATAGACCTCTATAATGAAGGCATAGGCACAATCCCTGTCCCGAGGGGGGAAGGTAATTAAGCCAAAAGTTATAACAGAATGAAAACTGCTGTGATGAGGGAAGTAAAGGTGTATATCCCAGTTTAGGAGGGTAAAGGAAAGAACCATTTAAATAAGGAGAAAAAATAAAGTAGTTCCCTTAAGGACTTCTAGTTTCCCTTTGAAACAGTCCTAGTACATCTGTGAGGTGGTGGGGGACAGAAGTTTGAGGAAAATGGAGAAGGTTTGAGATAGTTTTGAGAGGGATGTGCCAGTGTTGGCTGAGGACACAATGATGTAAGTGCCACAGTGTTAAGTGTAAGCAAGGGCCACATAGGCACTCAGTAAAGAACACATGGCTTTAATGAATGAATGAATGAATAAGTTTCAGGTGGTATTGAAGTCGTCCATTGGTTTGTAGACCATGAATTTACAGTGGTACTGATATACTTATGTGAATGATCTTACTAGAGGATAGCCTGGAAAAGGCAGAGAGTTTGGATTTTGCTAGGCAAGAAAAGATAGAAGAATGGGTAGGGGTGGAGGGCTGTTTTGGATGCTGGTTAAGTGATGGGTCCTAAAATCTATGGTGTAGAGAAGACAAGAGGTTGCTGATAGAGAAAGTGGGAGGATGGACAGGAGTTACTGACAAGGTTGAAGACTGGCATGTGGTCATAAGCTAGAAGGAAGGACTAAAGGTTGAGTTAGGAGGGTGAGATAGAAACTGCAGTATTTCAGCAGGCAGAGCTGTTCCTGGTGAGTAAGGCCTAGGTTGTGGTCATAACGCTATTGGAATATAGGCAAAGAACTCTGAGATCGAAATTCTAGATCTGGGAAATGCGGTGCCAACTTATTGGATGGTCCATCACAGGGATGTCTAGATCTCCCAGATAGCTTCCTCCTCTTTGAGATCCCTGCCCTGAATCCCATGCTGCCCCTCCTCCCATCTCCCATGGTGTCTAGAAGTACCTGCATTTGGACTTGACAGCAAGCTTCATAGCTCAAAGAGGCAGTCTTGGGGCTGTGAGCCCAAAGTCAGGAGCTGGACCATGAGAGAGGGCTGTAGTAGACATCTGTTTGTATTTGTTTTATTTTGTCACCTGTCATTCTGTGAATTGTACCTCAATTGCCCTCTAGAGAAACTAACTCCAGTTTTTAGTGTCAGTCCATGTGCAGGTGTAATTGTCTTCCCCCACACCTCTACTCAGGCTTGCCCCAAAAGAGGATTTCGCTCAACTGGCTCAGCTGGCCACAGTGACTGTTTGAGGGAGAGGCAAATAAACAATCCACCTGGAGGTGCTGTGATACAGGCACCCCATTTTCTAAACTTGACTGTGGGAGGATGTAGCTCTTAACTTGCCAATGGTCATCCAGTCACCACCTAAAGCCTAAGAATGAAGCTAGCACAGAAGAAGGAGAGCCAAAATATGGAAATAAAATAAATTCTGATGACATCCATTGAGACCCTGCACCAGCACTGCTGCCTGATACTAACCCTGCTCCCAGACAGTTCAGTGACATGATTGTTCACTATACAAGAAAGTTCTCTATCATTGGCTCCATCTTCTGGGCTACCCCAATAAATATGTATTAACCTGAACCTGTCAGTGCCTCACTTTGTCTTCTTGTTAAAGATACAGAGAGTACCAACGTCAGAGAGTGATGAAAATTAAACAGGTTCATAAGTGTAAAATCATAAATTTGTTATACAACACCAAGGTATAAGTGAAATCTTATTAATTTTTCCAAATTAAATTGAATCTGGCTCTTAGCCACTAGAGTAAGAAGAAACCCATTTGGGTATCATGGCAGCTCACCTTCCTATTCAGTGGGGGTGGGTGGGTGGGTGGGAGTATACTAAAAAATACTGAGAAAAGGGCCTCTGATGTTCAGTCCATTATGGCTATCAGTAGGATGCTCATTGTCCAACCCTACATGGTCCATTTGAAAGCAGGGGGTTCCATACCCAGGCCAGAGATCAATTTTAATGCCTGTCTTTGAATGCAGTTCACACTTCAGTAACAAATGAGTGACCTGAGTTGAGCAACCAAATAGCCAAAATTAGCATAGAGATATTCACACACATGTGCCACTCACAAAGCTGTTTGTACCATCTCTCTGGAGTAACCTGTGAGCAAACTATTGAACATGAGATACTTTTAACTGGGGCATAGAGGTGAACCAGGGTGACAGCATCTTCCCTGACAACCCCCCAACCTGGGTCATGGAGCTAAAAGTTCAGCCCCCTATTGTTCTGAAGTATGAATAAATGTAGTAGAAGGGGAAGATGGTAGACTCCAGGGCATTTTCACTGAAGTCAAGGTAAGAGGTGGAGAGCAGTGCTCATATCGTCAGCCTTCATTAGGAAAGTTATAGGCAGGTGGCAGCAATTCTTCACCAAGAGATCCAGAGACACAGATTTCTTCCTTTGCATCAGAATTCAGAACCTAACCATCCCCAAACTTCGTTTTCACATTTTGCTATGTGAAGCTAATTATCCCTTGTCTTTTGTGGTGACTGAGTGAGGACTATTCTTGTGTAACTCTCCTTTTCTCCCTCCACAAGCTGTGTAGAATTCAAGTTAGTGAGGGAAGCAGAAGAAAGACTGGTAGACCCAAGTTATAGGGTGGAGTCTTTATTGGTTTTTCTCAGTTTGACAAGCCCTGGATGTTTTTAAAAGTAATTTTAACTTTTTTTATAGTAACAGTATGATATAGACAAGACAGTGTTTTAAAAATCTGTCCCCTGAACAGGTACAAAAGAAAGAAACTGGCATGAAGGTGGGTATGCCCTGTCACTGTCAACCTCCTTCCATGACCTTGGTCACCTTGTAGAAGTCAAAGCAAGCACTCAGTAAGAGCTGAAGCCTACACTTTTCTTTTTCTAAGCCTAGACTTCTGGGGTGCCTGAAACCTATACTTCAAACCCAGTGCCGACAGAAGTAACTCTTCTATTAGAATAAACCAACACGTTTTGAAATAATAAATATTCTTGAATATGAAAAACAAAGATCATCCCCTTCAGAGGAGGTAGGGCATGGAAACTATAAAATTTTTTCTATCTAGATTGAACTTTTTGAGTGAGAGAAGTTTTTCTCTTAGGAGGGGCTGGAGAAACATTTTCTGACTAAATGAGTCATCTGCAAAGATGGAGCCAAGTGAGTGGTTGAAGGTGGTCTAAACCACCTGACATCCTTGTGTTGGAAGGCCTGGCTGGGAGAGAGGCTCCCTGGGAGGACATAAGATCAGTATACAAAAACCACTTGTACTTTTGTATGCTAGCAATGAAAGCATCGAAAACCTAAATTTTTAAAAAGGTACTGCTTACAACAGAATAAAAACCCATAAAATGTTTAGAGGTAAATCTAACACAATATGTATAAGATTTACATCCTTAAAACAATGCAAATTTATTTTCTCACAGTTTCCTTGGGGAAGGAATCAGGGTATGAATTAGCTGGGTCCTCTGTTCAGGGTCTCACCAGACTGAAATCAAGGTGGTGGCCAGGGCAATGGTCCTCCTCTGGAACTTGGGATCCTCTTCCAAGCTTATATAGGTTGTTCGCAGAATTTAGTTCATTGCAGTTGTAGGACAGAGATTCCTGCTTTCTTTCTTTTCTTTTTTTTTTAATTAATTTATTTGTTTGTCAGAGAGAAAGAGAGAGAGCACAAGCAGGGGGAGCGGCAGGCAGAAGGAGAAGCAGACTCCCCACTGAGCAGGGACCCTGATGCAGGACTCGATCCCAGGACCCTGGGACCATGACCTGAGCCAAAGGCAGACATTTAACCGACTGAGCCACCCCGGTGTCCCATGGTTCCTGCTCTCTTGATGGCTGTCAACAGCAGCTATTCTCAGCTCCTAGAGGCCACATGCTATTTCCTGCAACATGGAAGTTTGCTCTTCCAAGGCCCACAAGTGAAATCTTATTCATGCTTTGACTCTCTTTTTTTAAGGTCTTCCATCTGATTAAGTCAGGCCAACCCATATTCTCCCTTTTGATTAACTCAAAATCAACTGCTTTGGGTCTTTAGTTATATCTACAAAATCCCTTTTTAATATAATGTGAGATTATAGGAGTGAAATCTATCATATTCACAGTCCTGCCTATGCTCAAGGGAAGGGGATTGATTACACAGGATGTGCATACCAAAGTGGTGGAGGGAGGTTCTTAAGAACTATTTTAGAAGTCTTCCTATCATTATGTTTATTGGAAGACTCAATATTTCTGAGGTGTTCATTTCCCCCAAGTTAATTTACAGATTCGATGCAATCCCAATTAAAATTCTTAGAATCTCTTTTATAGAAATTGAAAAGCTGGTTTTAAAGTATATACATAAAATGAGCCCTGACATATAGAATTGTTGAATCACTAAATTATACACCTGAAACTAATATAACACTATATGTTAATTATACTAGAATTAAAATTTAAAAAAAATTGCCTCTAAAATAAAATAATACACATAAATCCATTTGGCCTAGTATAGGCAAAGCAATTTTAATAAAGAAGAATGAGTCAGGAAAACTTAAACTATTCTAATAGCTACAGTAATCAAGTCTGTTTGGTACTGGAAACAATGATAGAAATAGAGATAGTGGAGGGACGCCTGGGTGGCTCAGATGGTTAAGCGTCTGCCTTCGGTTCAGGTCATGATCCCAGAGTCCTGGGATCGAGTCCCACATCGGGCTCCTGGCTCAGCAGGGAGCCTGCTTCTCCCTCTCCCTCTGCCTCTCTCCCTGCTCATGCTCTCTCTCTCTCTCTCTCTCTCTCTAAAAAAAAGAAAAAAAAAAAAAAAAAAGAAATAGAGATAGTGGAACAAATTAGAGAAGTAGATCCATTTATACATAGATAGGTTTCTTATATCAAATTTGCCAGTATGACACCTGGGTAGCTCAGTTGGTTAAGGGTCTGCCTTCGGCTCAGGTCATGATCCTGGGATCCTGGGATCGAGTCCTGCATTGGGATCCTTGCTCAGCGGGGAACCTGCTTCTTCCTTTAACTGCTGCTTCCCCTGCTTGTGTTCAGTCTCTCTCTCTGACAAAAAAATAAATAAAATCTTAAAAAAAATTTCTTTTTGCCAGTACTATTCAATGGAAAAGGAAATTCTTCCCCAAAAATGGTACTGGATTTATAAGGAAAAAAAATGTCCCTTGAATTCTACTTCATACTGTATGAAAAGTTAACTTGGAAAACATCATAGACTGAAATGGTTTTTTTATTTATTTTTTAAGATTTATTTATTTATTTTAGAGAGCAGGGGTGGGGAGAAAGAGAGAGTGAGTGCAAGGGGAGGGGCAGAAGGAGAGGGAGAGAGAGAATCTCAAGCAAGGCTCTACACCCAGCAAAAGCCCAACGTGGGGCTCAATCTCACAACCCTGAGATCACGATCTGAGCTGAATTCAAGAGCCTGATGCTCAACTGACTGAGCCACCCAGGTGCCCCACAGACTTAGATGCTAAAGCAAAAAATGTCAAAGTTCTAGGAAAAAAAACATAGAATAAATTCTCTGTGACCTGGGATTTCTTAGGATACACAAAAAGATACAAAAAACACAAAATCTAAGAGAAAAGATGGACAAATTGAACTTTGTCAAAATTATAAACTTTGGTTTTTTAAGAAATTGAAAGGCAAGCCACAGAGTGGGAGAAAATATTCATAATATGTATTTCAGATGGCTGTACAAAGAACTCTTAGAACTCAAGGAGAAGAAACAACTCATCAAAGTATTCAAAAGGCTTGAATAAATGTATCGTTAAAAAGACACATGAATGGCATACTAGTAAGTACATGAAATTATGTTCCACATCATCAGTGATCATGCAAATGAAAATCCAAATACATAACCATTACACACCTATGAAAATGGCTAGCATTAAAATGACTGACTGTACCAAGTGTTGGTCAGAATATGGAACAACTGGAGCCCTCAGATAATGTTGGCATAATGTAAAATGGTATAATCACTTTGGAAAAACATTTGGCAGTTCTTAAGCAGGAAAATAAATATTTAACATATAACCTTGCTATTACACTTCTAGGATTTACCTGAGAAAATGAAGATATATATCCACACAAAGTCTTGTACACAAATGCTTATAGCAGCTTTATTTGTGGGAGCCATAAACTCTAGACGGCCCAAATGTCCACTAGCAAGTCAATGTGTAAACAAAATGTGTAGTATCTACATAATGGAGAGAAAGAAAGAAAGAGAGAGAGAGAGAGAGGAAGGAAGGAAGGAAGGAAGGAAGGAAGGAAGGAAGGAAGAAAGAAAGAAAGAAAGAAAGAAAGAAAGAAAGAAAGAAAGAAAGAGAAAAAGAAAGAAAGAAAGAAAAGAAAGGAAAAAAGAAAAGGAATGAATTATTGGCATGCAAAATTATAGATGAATCTCAAGATAATTATACTGAATGAAAGAAACTTTTGTAAAAGGATACACACTATATTATTTCATTTATAGAAAATTCTACCAAAGCAGAGTAATCCATAGGAACAGAAAAAGGATCAGTGGTTGCCTGATAACGTGAATGGACAGTGAGATGGATTGTGAAGGGACCCAAGAAAAACTTTTGGGGTAATGCAATTGTTTTCATCTTGATTGCTATTGTCAAAACACATTATATTGCACATCTTAGATTTGTGCAGTTTATTATATGAAAATTATACCATAATAAAGTTGTAAAAAAAATAGAATTCCTAGGGGCGCCTGCATGGCCCAGTCAGGTAAGCTTCTGCCGTCGGCTCAGGTCATGATCCCAGGGTCCTGGGATCAAGCCCACAATGGGCTCCCTGCTCAGTGGGGAGCCTGCTTCTCCCCCTCCCTCTGCCCCTCCCCCTGCTCATGTTCTATTTCTTCTCTCTCTCAACCCCCAGCATGCGCACTCTCTCTCTCAAAGAAATCAATAAATGAAATCTTTAAAAAAAATGGAATTTCTATAAACTAGCAACAAATCAGAAAATGTAATTTTAAAATGGTATAATATGCAAGAAGAGAAAATAAATGACCTAGAAATACATATATTATGACATTTAAAAATGTATGGGGAAAATTATAAAAGTTTATTAGAATATTATAAAGAAGTCTTAAGTAGTAGAAAATATATTATGTTCATGGATATAAAGACTCAATATTACCAGGACATAAGGTCTTTTCAAATCAATCCACAAATCAAACGCCATGCCAATAAAAAATTAAGTTTTCACAGCATCTGAGGAGCTACTTGTAATATTTTTACAGAAGCTCATAGCTGAAAATAGACGAAACAAAGCTGAAGGACAAAATGTGACGACTTGGTATAAATCTCTAGTAATATGAGACGATGTGGTATTGGAGTAAGCATAGACACACTAACAGGACAGAACAGAGAGCCCATAAACAAACCTGTACATTATATAAAACCCTGATATGTGATACAGTTAGATTGCATATTTATGGATTATTCAAGAATGGTCCTCAGGTGATTGTTTATGTGGAAAACAATTAGATTCTCTATCTCATGCCATACACAGCTATAAATTTCATGTAGATGAAAAACAATTATGAAAAATAAACTTTAAAATGAAAAGAGAAAATGAAGAACACTGTGTCCTCAGGATCTGAGTTTTTACAAACAGTGTAATAAAAAGAACAAACCATAAAGAAGAGATTGATAAATAGAATACATTAAAATAAGATCAAAATTTTGTTCATCAAAAACCATTATTTAAAAAATGAAAGTCAAGCCACAGACTGGGATAAGTTATTTACAATACATAGAACAAAGAGTTAGTAAAGAATTAATATAGGACTCCTAAATCCAATAAGAAAGACTGCCCAATAGAAAAAATGGACAGGAAACAAGAACGGGTAATAAATAGAAGATGAATCACGAATAGCTGATAAATATATGGCATTCTTCTTTTTTTTTTAAGATTTTATTTATTTATTTGACAGCGAGAGACAGCAAGAGAGGGAACACAAGCAGGGGAAGTGGGAGAGGGAGAGGCAGGCTTCCCGTGGAGCAGGGAGCCCGATGCGGGGCTCGATCCCAGGACCCTGGGACCATGACCTGAGCCGAAGGCAGATGCTTAACAACTGAGCCACCCAGGCGCCCCTATATGGCTTTATTCTTAACCTTACTAGTGGTGATGAATATGAGAATTAAACCCAGGATGAGAAGCCATTTTGAATCCATCAGATCAGCAAAATTTAAAAACATCTGAGAATATCAAATGTCTGTTCTGTGTTGTTGCAAGAATTTGTATTAGCATAATCACTCCTAAGTATATATACCCTAGAGAATCCCTTACATGTATACAATGAGATATATTTGGGATTTTTTTTTTTTTGTAGCGTTATTTGCTCTAGGAATAAAATGGTAATATCCCAAATATATTTTAAATATGTTTTTGCCCATCTTTCAAGTTATCATTTCCTTATTAAGCTTAGGAGTCCTTTATTCTGTATACAGGTAATGGATATAGAAATTGTAGTATTTCAATATAAAAATATGATATAAATATATTAAGAAGGAATTAATACTGTATCTGTCACCATGAGTAAATCTCATAAACGGGATACAGAAGGAAGGATATATATTCACTACGATACCATATGAAGTTTGAAACCATACAAAACTTTAGACATTCATATGTTTATATTAAAAGTATGAAAAGAGATATGGAATGATAGATATCAAATTTAGTATTTTATTCCTGGGGTGGGAGGAGGCTAATATGATAAGGAAAGAATACCCAAGGGGTTTGTGGTTTGTGCCATACTGTATTGGTTGTCTCCTTTCTCCACCCAGCTGGAGTACATAGGTGTTTCCTTTGATTCTCACCTTGTTTATATGTATTAAATATTGACTTATAAATAAAACAGATAAATCTTAAAAAATTATATAAGCAAGGTAAACATCATTTCCCATTCCAATTGCTATTTTTTATTTTTTAAATTAACGTATAATGTATTATTTGCTTCAGAGGTACAGGTCTGCGATTGCTTTTTTAATAATGAAGGGATTTTCTCGGGCTCTGTTCCTTCTTTATGGCTCACACTCTCTCTCTGGTGGTCACTCCCTGCAACAGCAGATAATTACCCTGTGATGTCTTACTGCAGTGATGAAATGAAATGCTGTGGACTTTCAGCTCCATCCTCATGCTCTTTGTCATGTCAACTTTCCACTCAAAGACCTGCGAATCTTAAAGTGCATTGATGGAAGACATCACAAAAAACACTCAAGAAGTTCCACTTTCCTGAGGACATGAACAATGAAAGAGGCTTTGTTTGGTTACTCTAAGGGAGGATGTGGGATGGGGGAGGTTGCAGTACAGTTTAGTTTTATTTTGGACAGTGAGAATTTAAGAGGAGAGTAATTTGAAAGAGCGTGTAAAACACTATGTGCTTATATTGTTATTCGCATTAAAATTAATCTGACAATAATCTACTTACTTCGCTTGAGTTCTTAACCTAATTTTTTTCTAATGACATTTAAGCCTATTCTTCTGTTTCATTTTTCCTCTCTGATAATAGGCAACCCATACCCACTACTTTCTGGATATTGTTCTTTCACAGGCTGATATTGCTTGTTAAATTTTTCCTCTTTCTTGCATCTTTCTTTCTTTCTTTTTTTTTTAAAAGATTTTATTTATTTATTTGACAGAGAGACAGTGAGAGAGGGAACACAAGCAGGGGCAGAGGCAGAGGGAGAAGCAGGCTTCCCGCTGAGCAGGGAGCCTGACGTGGGGCTCGATCCCAGAGTCCTGGGATCATGACCTGAGCTGAAGGCAGACGCTTAACGACTGAGCCACCCAGGCGCCCCTTTTTCTCGCATCTTTCAATTAAAGAGTTCTTATCGGGCTGTGGTAGTAAATTAGTAAAAAGTAATAAGGGTTGTTTAAACAGCTTCTTGGTTCTAAACTTCCCATCTGTGGTGATAGGAATGTCTCTCTACTCCTGGTACAGAGAGGGTACATTTCACATGGGAGATTTAATTCCTGCTTTCAGGGGAACAGAGGAGGGTCTGAGTGCTCTTCTTGTACAGGCTGTCTCTTAAGTAACTTTTAGTTAAAATAATCAATACACCAAAGTAGCACATTTTGGGGGCAGTCTGCCCTTGGCCCTTACAATATACACCAAGGATAATTTATCCCAGAAGAAATTGATCTGTCTCAGGTGTCTGGCTACTGACCTCCCTTGCTGCTCACCAGTAATCTTGCTGTCAGTCTAAGTAGGTCTTTTTTTATCTGTTCAGAATCTGTTGAATGTTTCTTCATTCCAAAGCCCTTGTGAGGAAAACACTGGGCTGATAATTGAATTTTTTTTTTTTTTAGATTTTATTTATTTATCAGAAAGAGGCAGAGAGACAGAGAGAGCACAAGCAGGAAAAGTGGCAGGCAGAGGGAGAGGCAGGCTCCCTGCTGAGTAAGGAGCCCGATGTGGGACTCGATCCCAGGACCCCGGGATCATAACCTGAGCCCAAGGCAGATGCCCAACTGACAGCCACACAGGTGCCCCGAGTTTTGTTTTTTAAACTGTGATGGCTTGTCTCCCTATTGGAAAATAGGTGAGATTATATATACATCTTGGGAATATACATACCGGGAATGCTGACATTTGAAATGTGATGTAAAAAGTCATTTGTAAAAACAAAAATTGGGTGTGAGTAAACAGAAAAAAAAATAAGAAATGCTCAGTGTGTTAATAGGAATAAGAAGGTTGTACAAATAGGATTGCATGTCAGGGGTAAGGTTGTACAAAAGGGAGACTTCCAATATCTACATTGTATAATAGTTAAACAGTGGGTTTACAAATATTTTGGGTAGTTTTTACTTTCAGCTTTCTTTTTTTTAACTTTTAATCATTTTCAAAATGATGTTTAAGAAGAGAAATGAATAAAAACAACATTTCAAGGTCCAGGTACCTTTCCTGTAAATACTAGAGGGAAGAAATAAGAAAAGAGTTACACCGGGACCATCAGATGGAGACACAGATGGGGGTGGAATTAGCAGAGGTCATGGAGAGAACGTGACCCTGGTAGACCTGAGGCCAGGGCAATTAGAGGCTCCCCACCACTTCCCCATCCTTGGAATGTGTGTTTCACTTGCTTTCTCAGTACTAGAAGCTGCCCCACGGACACAGCCTTGAGAGAGTGACATGTCGTTGAGACCATTTGGATTTATACGTGACAGAACCCAGTTAAGGCCTCCACATACACTTTTAAGATTCTGGCAATGGGACACGGAGATTTACTCAACTTGCAACTGCCCGAAACATACCTTGTAAGTGAGTTCCCTTGCTTATTAAACCTGGCACCTACCAATCTGGGACGGTCTGCCTCTTCGGTCTCTCCTTGCCCTCTGTGTGGGGCCGGTTTGCAAGCTGACAGTTGGGCAGCCTGCCAGGAGACTGATGAAATGAGCATCTGTGGGGGAACTCCCGCCTCGGTGTGGGGAGGGGTGTCCTGTATGTTAGATGCTTGCGGACTTCTGCAGGAGTATGGGGCGCCCAGAAAGCACCAGCTGGTCTAACGCGCTCGTCAGAGGAGCTGCGCATGGTTGCCACAAGCGGGCTGGCCTCTACTGTGGGCCGTTTGGTGGCTGCCGATGCCCACCTAGAGGCTGAAGCTCGGGTTAGAAAGTTGGAAGAAGAGCCGGGGTCATTAGAGAAGCATGTGCCAGTGTCCACTAATCTGCTGGCTTTGGGGCTGGCAGATGAGGTGGGAGAGTAGGATAGTAAGTGGGAGAATTTAGGGTGCCGTTTTGCAACACTGGTGGGGGGCACAAACTGCTGAGGATCAGGGTCTGAGTCCTTGTGACAAAGCCTGTTTGGGAGACTAAGAGGTGGAATCCCTGAGAAAATGAAGAAAAAGAAGGGTAGGATGCTGCGGTGATTGACAATGAAATAGACGGGGCATCCCACGCTGTCTGACCCCTAATGCAAAGGAAAGCAAGAACACAGCAACAGTAACCCCAGCTAGTTGGGCAGCCCCCAGTTCAGGAAATGTTCATGATGAGAGACTATACTCTATTGATAGGGCTGCCAAATTCCAACAAAAGGCCAGGGAAAATATCCATGCGTGGTTAGCGTGGCTATGGGATACGGGCTGTGTGTGTGTGTGTGTGTGTGTGTGTGTGTGTGTGTGTGTGTGTGAGATTGCATTTCTTTGACTGGGCAGGAGGCAGAGAAAATGAACATCATCACACATTCTGCCCTCCTGCAGTACCTGCAGGGCACCTGGGGGATTCAAGATACTCATTCCCTCTTAGACTGGATTATTCTAACCTTCAGGGAGGCTTGGCCCTTATTGCTGAAATTATGCTGGGCATGTGGGACCCTGGAAATCTATAGAGGTGTTACAACAAATTCTTAGAGAGTTAGGGATGACACAAGCCATCTATGCCCCTGTCTTTGAAGGCCCCAATTGGGCTACATTCATGGTAGGAATGAGAGCTAAGATTCTCCAGTCTGCCCCAGTACCTGGTAGAGGACACTGATATGCTTGATGAAACCAGTCATGGGACAAGATATTTATGATGTTAGGCAATCTATTGCTAATCTGAGTTTGACTGACAAGTTCCAGAAGTGGGTATGGGCTATGGGAACCTCATTACTGCTAAGACCCCACCTAAACATATAGACTGACAAGGCAATGCTGTTTCGATCGGCCTATGGAAAGCTTTAAAACGTGGACAATAGTTCAGACCTTCACCTGTTACTATTATCCCTGATGCTCCACCTGCTTCAGCGGATGCTTCAGTGATTCAGTCCTATTCTGGGTAGGTGCCTCCCACGCCTTAGGTATAAGGTGCAGGCCAAGATGGCCTCCAGGTGAGGGCCATTAGAGGTGATTAGAGGCCTCATGTTGAGCTCACTATTCACTGGCTTCCCAGAAATAAACAAAAGGTGACAGCTCCAGATGACACTGAAACTAAGTGTACTATAATACATAGTAACCTTCAAAAGTTTTCTAGCCCCCTCGATGCCATTGATGGTTATGGAGGGCAAACAGTTATGGTTAGGAAGGTCTTTTTGACACTGCAAAGTAAGTATTCCCCCCACAAGAATATAAAGGTTTTCTTTGTTCAATACCAGAGAAGATATTAGGCAGTGATATACTACCAGGTCAAACTCTGCAGATTCTATTGTTGAATTTTTCCTGGTTAGAGTAATCAAACTAATGCTAAGGGGAAATGCCAACTGGGAACCAGTAAAGTTTACTGGTGTGGTTCAGTATGGCCAGTAAAAAAGCCAGACAGCTCTTGGCAGATGACCATAGACTACAGACAATTGAACAAGGTAGTGCTCCCCATCCATGTGCCTGTGCCCAACATTGCCACCATCTTAGATACCTTGGCCATGGTCCTAGGAATGTATCATGCTGTACTGGGCTTAGCACATTTTTTTTTTTCCGGTATACCCATGGCCACTGAATTACAAGATTAATTTGCTTTAATATGAGAGAGACAACAACGGACCTATTAAGTGCTTCCTCAAGTCCACCTGCCTGGCTCCACAATATGTCATAGGATGGTAACACGAGATCTGTTATTGTTCTCCTTTCCCACATCAATCAAATGGGCCCATTACATTGATAACATAATGTTAACATGTGAAGACTCACCTCTCCTGTAGGGCATTTTGCAAACTTTGCTGGAGCATCTTCGAGGGAGAGGATAAATATTAAATCCACAGAAAATTCAAGGCCTGGGGACCACTGTAATGTTTTGGGGAGTCATTTGATCAGGTAAGATGTGCATTGTCCCCAAAACTGTGATTGATAAAATGCAAGCCCATTTAACCCCTAAGAACATGAAAGAGATGCAAGCCTTTGTACAAATTTTGAGGTTTTGGAGGATTTTTATTCCCCGTCTGACATAGTGCCTCTGTCCCATGTGCTGCCAGGTAAGGAAATGGCACATATGGAACTGGGGATTAGGGCAGCAAGCTGACTTTGAGATGGCAAAAATACTAATGAAACGGACTGAAACTCTGAGCAACAACTCTCCCAAAGCAGGGCTACCATAAGAGTCAGATGTATCTGTGACTTCAGAAGGTATGAATTGGACACTGTGGCAGAAACAAACAAAAGGAGAGAATACCCCAAGGATTTTGGTCCCAGCTCTGGAAAGGGACAGAAACCCGATATACCCCCATAAAGCAACAGCTCCTAGCGGTGTCCATAGCACTTCCTCATGTAGAGCCTCTCATGGAGGTACTGCATAGTATGGTAAGGACTTCCCTGCTCTGAAGGGGTAAATTGAGAATATGTTCCATCCACCCACCTCTGCCATGGCTCAAACTGCCACTTTCACTATGTGGCATGCTTATTTGCAGCAAAGGAGAACCCTGTCCACCAGCCCACTGTCTCTGGAACGCTCCTAGGCCCTGTAGAGTATGCAGATCCTCCAAATACCTCCACCTCTATTCCTATGGTGGCCCCTGTAGACTCTAGAGAAGAAATGAGGAAATTCCCATTGATACCTAGTATATGGATAGATCTAATCAAGCAATTGGCCACATGGATTGTAATTGTTGTTCAGCCCAACACTGATGCCATCTGGATTGAAACAGAAACAAACTGCAGCGGCTAGTGGGCTGAACTCAGAGCTCTTTGGCTGGTGATCACTCATGAGCTCTGGCTGTAATGCCTTGCAATGACAATTGGGCTGTTCTAAAGGGATTAACCCTTTGGCTTGGACAACGGGAAGCTGAGGGGTGGACGATCATGAATAAGCCCCGGTGAGATCATGAGATAGAGAAAGGCATTTGGGTCTGCCTGCAAGAGCCTGAGGCAGTCTTCCCTGTCTTCTACATCATAAAGCACTGACACCCCCTGCTAACCAGAAAGCTGTTGCCCTGGCTTGGGTTAAAAACCCTAGCAGCTGACCCCTCAGTAGATACATTAAATTGGCTGTGTAAAAAGAGGAACTACCATAGCACCCACGTGGGATGGCATATTGCCAAGGATGCTGGATTGCCCTTGAAATACAGTGATTTTGTTAATGCAGTAACAGCATGCCCTGCATATTCTAAACAGCACCCAAAGCGACTGCCAGTGGAATCTGGGGCCATCCACTGATGTTCCCAACTAATGAGGAATTGGCAAATTGATGATACTGACCCCTTCCCTCTGAGCCAAGATTCTAAATATACTTTGGTTTGTGTGGATACTGTATCTGGCTTAACTCAAGCTTTTCACTGTCACTGTGCAAACCAGGCTGCCACCATCAGGGGATTAAAAAAGCTGAATTCTATGTATGGATATTCTGATCAGATAGACAGTGATCGGGAGTCACATTTCAGAGGTCATAATATGCAAGACTGGGCAATAGAACATGACATCGGATGAAGGTTCTATCTCCCCTCTAACCCACAAACGGCAAGGTTAATGGAAAGGAAAAATGGAGTATTAAAGCAACAGATTAAATGACTAACAAGTGAAACCACCTTGGTGGAATGGACTGAAGTACTGTCCCAGGCTTTAATATATTTAAAATACATTTGGATAAATCAGGCCTGTTGCCTCATATACCAGACTGGGGATCCCTGCTGAAACATCCAATACCTTTAAAAGTATGGAAATCATGGGAAATGGCCATTGCTCCAACTCTCACTTGTGGATCAACATGCTAAGCTGCAGAGAACACTGAACCCCATCCTGCTGGAGAAAGGAATTATTTATTGGAATTTGCAATAGGACATCTTGTCAGGATATTACTTCATGCCCCTGGGTAGGGAGGAACTACTCAGTCTCCATTGGGATCCCATTGTCCTGCTGTAAGCAGGACATGATACCTGGAATGGAACACATACCACTGAAAGAGGGGAGAAGGTGGGGAGCCTGGTCTGGCATATCCTACCCCCAGTTTATCTCCTCACTTCTAATAGTGCTGCCTCTCCTGGCCAACTTGTATGCTATGCACAATCAGATCAAATTCCTAAAGCTGCAGCCACATTAACATCTGAGGATCAGGCCACAGGTGTAATTCTTATGGAAGGGAAAAACCTTCCCATAAAAGTTCCTACTAAATGTCTGTCTTTTGGACCTTAGATTTCTGCTGCTCCTATGGTGTCTCATTATAGGATGGACACCTGATGGAAATACCTTTCTACAATCAGTAAGCCCACTCCTGTACCCAACAAAGAAATCAATCCAACTATTAGGTATGTGGGCAGCTGCCCCTCTCTAGGTTGTCAGGATGACCATGATGGCTATCATCATCCAGGGAGGGGATTAAAAGGCTCTAAAGCAGCACATTAAGGAAAAACAAGCTAAGACTGGTACTCTTAATTCATCTGATATTACCAGTAGTGATCCAAAAACCTGGCCAGGTTTATTAATGCTATTAATAACACTGGACATGGGTATTCTTTTTCTGTCAATCAAACTACACAGGGAGCCCATCAAACTGCTGGCCAGAAGGGTCCTAAAAATACCTCTATTAGAGACATGGGTGGCTATGCTCAAATTTGAGATGGGTTTGTGTGCATTACCCCAAGTTATGGACATTTGAACACCCAGGCACCCTTAAACTGGGAACAGGAAAATTATTCAAAATAGAACTAACCCAATTGTACCAGAAATATGGGATGGATATCACTGGAACTGTGTAGTCATTCAGTCACACACAAGGATAATGATTGGTTTAGCCCTAACTGGTTATACCTCCCAGGTATTTATTGGGTAAGCCCAAGTGGTTGTGAGGCACAAATCTTTGGCTGTGGCCTCCACCTGGGCTATTGGGCCTCTGCACCCTGGGTTTTTCCTGGGCAGAGGGGAGAATCTGCCTCATGGTAACAATTGTCAACCACCCTCTTTTCAAGACCAGATGGGCATGCTGTATTTTCCACTGGTAAGATCAATGGCCTCCATATCTGTTCCTTCCATTGGCTTGGAGGACATTATAGCACATATAGAAGCTCTTAACTAAAATTCACTCAGCAAGCTTTAAATGATAGCCAACAAAGCCTATCCTTACTGAATACTGAAGTGTCTCTTATGAGAAAAGCTGTTTTCCAAAATAGGATGGCCTTGGATATTATCATTGCCTCATGAGGAGGCACCTGTGCCATTACCCAAACAGAATGTTATATGTTTCTGCTTGATGAGTCTGCTAATGTAACATCTTTATTAAATCACATAAAGACACAAATGAATACCCTGAGTGATTTGACCCACAACCTAGAGGACTTAAAATCAGTGGTTCAGATCATGGGGCTCTTGATAGAAAAAACTGTTAGTTATTTTGGAAATCTTTATCTTAATCTCTGTTTTCTGTTGCATGTCTATACTGTTGCTGCGCCATCTGCCTCCAAGGCAGCCAGTCACCCACCAAATAGGCCACCTCCGTGTTAGTGAAACACCTCATTGATCTCTCAGGGCACATTATGAAAGGAGGTGGGGGGGGTTGTCATATAAGAGTGTAAGCGATGAAGTGTTACAGGAGGTCATTAAGAGAATGTGACTGCCAGTTGGCCCCGCAAGCTGGACCTAGGCAATCAGAGGCTCCCCACCCCCTCCCATTTTTAGAATGTGAGTTTGAACTACCTCTCTGAGGCTAGAAACTGCCCCAAGGACTCAGCCTTGAGAGAGAAATGTGGTGTTGAGACCGTTTAGGTGGATGTGCCGTTGAACCCAGTTAAGGGCTCTATGTACACTTTTAAGATTCTGGCGGGTAGATTGAGAGATCTTACCTTGCTACTGCTCAAAACAAAGCTCATGTGTAAGTTCCTTTGCTTATTAAAACTGACTCCTACCAATTTGGAGTGGTCTGCTTCTTTCTTCAGTCTTTCTTTGTCCTTTGTCTACGAGGGCCAGTTTGTGAACCAACAGGTTGGTAGCCAAGTATGTTGGTGACGTTGGTGAATCAGGGACTACATTCTTTCTACTGACCCTTCTGTAGAGATAGCTGGTGATTTCAATGGACTGGGGCAAATGGACAATAAGCTACCTTTCCTGTTCAGCCATGATCTGCTGCTACCTTATGCCTTATAAACTCCCATACAGTCTTCACTATAATCTTCCAAGAAAAAGGAAATGTGATACCTTCCCCTCCAAGTATTCTCCCTAATTCTGGCCTAGCTGACTTCTTCTCATCCTTCAGGTCTCAGCTTAAATATTTTTCTCTCACAGAAGGCTTGTCAATTTTTCCTGCTTTCCAGTCTAAACCAGGTCCATAGACTGCTCAACATTCCAGTATTTTCTTTCTTTCACAGTTCTGCTGGTGGTTTGCTTATGCATGTTTATATGCCTCTCCTAGATTATAAGCTCTGTGAAGGAAGAGTGCACATCCATTTGATTTACCACTGTTTTCCTAACCTTGCACTATGCCTGGCACATAGCAGTGCTCAATAACATGCTGAATAAATAAAGAGTAGCTATATCTATGAGATTGTTGAACAGTTCCTGAGTGTAGTTACATATTTCATCACCTCAAGTACCTCTTTTGAAACACTCATCTGAATCCATTTTGCAATTATATCATTATGCTTTCTAAGAGAGAAACATACTGCCTATCTTTAGCAGTGATATATGCTTCATATTCAGTGTGTATCAAAGGCTTTCCGAAGATTCTACAATATGACATCAGGATAGAAGGTATTGTACTGAGAGTGTTATCAACCTAGTAATTCCTACAATAGATATTTGCTGACAAGCTCAGCTTTTTAAATCATCCCTTTCATCTTATTATTTCCCTGCTCAAGAAGATACAATGAGTTTCTCTTGGGCAATCATATTAAATCATAACTCTGCAAGTGGGAGACTGGGGCAACTTCCCAGCTGCCTCACTTCTGTCTTTTAATAAATAAGGGGTGCAAGATCCAGAGAGGTCTAGAACTGGATAGTGGAGGGACCGAGAAACTTGTCTTGTCTTCCTGGCTTTTCAGGTTGTCTCTACTCTGATCCTGTTCTTCTGCCTAATTGTATTTTTCAACATATCCCCTATGCACTGGCCAGTCTGGTTTCTTTCTTTTTTTTTTTTAATTTAATTTTATTATGTTATGTTAGTCACCATACATTACATCATTAATTTTTGACGTAGTGTTCCATGATTCATTGTTTGCGTATAACTCCCAGTGCTCCATGCAGTACGTGCCCTCTTTAATACCCATCACCAGGCTAACCCATCCCCCCAACCCCCTCCCCTCTAGAACCCTCAGTTTGTTTTTCAGAGTCCATAGTCTCTCATGGTCTGTCTCCCCCTCCGATTTTCCCTTTATTTTTCCCTTCTTACTATCTTCTTTTTTTTTTTTTTTAACATATAATGTATTATTTGTTTCAGAGATACAGGTCTGTGATTCATCAGTCTTACACAAATCACAGTGCTCACCATATCACATACCCTCCCCAATATCTATCACCCAGCCACCCCATCCCTCCCACCCCCACCACTCCAGCAACCCTCAGTTTGTTTCCTGAGATTAAGAATTCTTCGTATCAGTGAGATCATATGATACTTGTCGTTCTCTGATTGACTTATTTCGCTTAGCATAATACCCTCTAGTTCTATCCACGTCGTTGCAAATGGCAAGATTTCGTTTTTTTGATGGCTGCATAATATTCTCTTGTATATATATATACCGCATCTTCTTTATCCATTCATCTGTTGATGGACATCTTGGCTCTTTCCGTAGTTTGGCTATTGTGGACATTGCTGCTATAAACATTGGGGTGCATGTACCCCTTCGGATCACTACATTTGTATCTTTGGGGTAAATACCCAGTAGTGCAATTGCTGGGTCATAGGGTAGCTCTATTTTCAATTTTTTGAGGAACCTCCATACTGTTTTCCAGAGTGGCTGCACCAGCTTGCACTCTTACCAACAGTGTAGGAGGGTTCCCCTTCCTCTCCAACCTCACCAACATCTGTCGTTTCCTGACTTGTTAATTTTAGCCATTCTGACTGGTGTGAGGTGGTATCTCATTGAGGTTTTGATTTGGATTTCCCTGATGCCAAGGGATGTTGAGCACTTTTTCTTGTGTCTGTGGGCCATTTGGATGTCTTCTTTGTAGAAATGTCTGTTCATGTCTTCTGCTCATTTCTTGATTGGATTATTTGTTCTTTGGGTGTTGAGTTTGATAAGTTCTTTATAGATTTTGGATACTAGCCCTTTATCTGATATGTCATTTGCAAATATCTTCTCCCATTCTGTCAGTTGTCTTTTGATTTTGTGGCTGTTTCTTTTGCTGTGCAAAAGCTTTTTATCTTGATGAAATCCCAATAGTTCATTTTTGCCCTTGCTTCCCTTGCCTTTGACAATGTTTCTAGGAAGAAGTTGTTGCAGCTGAGGTCGAAGAGGTTGCTGCCTGTGTTCTCCTTTAGGATTCTGATGGACTCCTGTCTCACATTGAGGTCTTTCAACCATTTTGAGTCAATTTTTGTGTGTGGTGTAAGGAAATGGTCCAGTTTCATTCTTCTGCATGTGGCTGTCCAATTTTCCCAACACCATTTGTTGAAGAGACTGTTTTCCATTGGACATTCTTTCCTGCTTTGTCGAAGATTAGTTGACCACAGAGTTGAGGGTCCATTTCTGGGCTCTCTATTCTGTTCCATTGATCTATGTGTCTGTTTTTGTGCCAGTACCATACTGTCTTGATAATGACAGCTTTGTAATAGAGCTGGAAGTCCGGAATTGTGATGCCGCCAGCTCTGCTTTTCTTTTTCAACATTCCTCTGGCTATTCAGGATCTTTTCTGGTTCCGTACAAATTTTAGGATTATTTGTTCCATTTCTTTGAAAAAAGTTCATGGTATTTTGATAGGGATTGCATTAAATGTGTAGATTGCTCTTGGTAGCGCTGACATTTTTCACAATATTTGTTCTTCTAATCCATGAGCATGGAACATTTTTCCATTTCTTTGTGTCTTCCTCAATCTGAACTGCTGAAATGTGTTCACTGAAACGTTTTGACTGGCATTAATGCTTTATGTTCCCGCATTTATATTAAAAATTCACACACAAATGGCAATTGAAAACCTGCCAATACCTGAATTCTGTCCCCTAATTTTCCACTTGCAATCATATATTTAGGTACCTTTTGACCCCATGGGAAAAAAATATCTAACGTTCAGAACTACCAATAACAGGAAGAAGAGAATTTTTTTTTCTTTTTTAAAGAATGAAATGTTTTCCAGTATAGTGGATTCTTAAGCACGTTCCTCACGTATGCAGCGCGCTAGCTGGATGTCTTCTGGCATAATTGTGACACATTTGGCGTGGATAGCACACAAAAGGTTGGTGTCTTCAAAGAAGCCCACAAGATAGGCCTTGCTTGCTTCCTGCAAAGCACCAACCAAAAGCTGCACTCTGGAAGTGCAGATCTGTTTTGAAGTCCTGAACAATTTTTGCACCAGACGCTGGAAAGGAAGTTTGCGGATCAGAAGTTCAGTGGACTTCTGATAACGTCTGATTGCATGGAGTGCCACAGTCCTAGGCCTGTAACGCCGAGGTTTCTTCACCCCTCCAGTAGAGGGCGCACTCTTGCGAGCGGCTTTCGTAGCCAGTTCTTCCTCGGTGCTTTGATCACCCGTAGATTTGCGGGCAGTCTGCTTTGTAGGAGCCATGGTACAGAAACCTCCTCACTTACCCCCCTTCTCCTCTGGCTGGAGCTCGGCGAGCTAGAGGCAGTACTGGCGTTGGCAAGCGACAGTGGCGCAGCGGCGACTGCCAACACCCAGTCTGGTTTCTTGACAGAATAAATGTGCATATTGTTAATTGTGTGTTAGGCCTTCGTTATATTTGTAGTAACCTTCTGCTTGGGCTCCCTTTTTTGCTGCCATTATGAACTTCTTGAAGCAGAGCTCTGGCCATATCAGTACCTTGCTGGAAAATGTGGACGTGGTTTAATGCCCCGACTCCTTAGCTGGGTATGTTTGTTCTTCAGGGTCTGATCTTAAAACTTTTCTCTGTTTTCTCTTAGTCCCTTTTAAACATTCTTTGCTCTAGCCTTGCCAAGCAAAAATGGTTCTCTGTCATGCATGTCCTGTATCACATTATTCTAAAATATGGTTTCTCGTTGATTCCCTGTGTCAGGAATTCCTGGTCCGCCCCATTCTATCTACTCTTTATTGTCCTTCCCATGTCCAAATCCTTCTCCTTTACAACGATCAGCACACTGAGTGATTTTGGACCCCCACCCACCGTCCTTTTGGTTTGTTTCCTCGTTTCCTCCTGTCTTCCACCAAGCCTGAACTTATCATCTGTCCATCCAGATGTAGTTTCTCTAATCTGAATTTTCATTGCATTTTCCCTATGTTTATGCCATATTTTGTGGCATAGTTATACATTTGTCTTATGTTCTCTATAAGAATGTAAACGTCTTTAAGGATCAGTATTTAATTCATATTTCTATCCTCTCCTATTGAGTGTCCTCTAGTACTTTGTACATAGCTGACATTCAATAAATACTTGTTGGATAAAAGCTGTTGAATGAATACTGGGAACACAAATATTTTAGTTTGTTACTTACTTTGGGTATATGCCTGAAGGGTACACCAGGAGATAGGTCTGCTATTAAATGTGATAATGTCTTTGCAATCCTATGTGACGTATAAAGTTCTATAAAGTTATCTGTTTTTACTATTAGGATTGAGTCATCTGCCTAGAATATTTGTATCATTCTTGGGCTGGCCAATAGTGGCTTTGATGGTTCTGATCCATACAAGGCTGAATTTGGAGAGAGGAAGAGGGAGGGAAGTAGGTGAAATTTGTGTCCCCACTCTACTGCTTTACAATAGAAATGCACTTTTATTTTTGTATTTCATCACTATTGGGGCAAATCCCTTCTATGCTATTAAATCTATCAGGTACCTCACCTCATAAAATGAAATATTTAAGTGTCCTTCCAAATTTACCACACAGGAGTGCTTTCTTCTATAAGGAACTGTTTGCTATGTTATGAGAATTGAGTTTACCCTGAAGCAGTAGTTTTCAGTCTTCACTGAATATTAGAGTCACCTGGGGAGCTTAAAAAAAAATCCCAATGCCCAGATCATACCCTGTACCAATTAAATGAGAATTTCTAGTAATTCCATTGAGCAGTCAATATTGAGCATCATTGCACTAAAACACTTAACCCTGGTTATAACAGTTTTAGGTCTTTCTTTCCAGGGATGGTTCTTTTTTGGTGATAGTTACTTGCTTTAAAAATTTTTATTTCTTTGTTTCATGTGTAACCAGAAATCACACTCCAGTTTTTTTTTTCTTTTTTACAGCTCTATTAAAGTAAAATTGGTATATAAAACACTACACATATTTAATGTGTACAATTTGATGAGTTTTGACATATGTAAATACCCATGAAACTACCACCACAATCAAGGTAATAAATATAACCAGCATCTTCCAAAAGTTTCCTTCTGCCCCTTTGTTTTGTTTTGTTTTGGTTTTGGTAGTAAGAACACATAACATGAGATCTACCCTTTTAGCAAAGTATTTAAGTGTACAATATAGTATTGGTAACTGTAGGCTCTGTGTTGTATAGCATATCTCTAGAACTTATACATTTAGTGTAACTGAAATTGTATACCCATTGAAAACAACTCCCCACTTCTCCCTTCCCTCCAGCCCCTAGTCATCACTATTCCACTCTTTGATTTATGAGTTTGCCTATTTTAAGTACCTCATATAAGTGGAATCATAACCTGTTTGTCTTTTTGTGATTGGCTTATTTAGTTTATCAAAATGTCCTCGAGGTTCACTCATGTTGCCACATATGGAAGGACTTCTTTTTTTTTAAAGACTGAATAATATTCCATTACATATACTATATTTTCTTTTTTTAAAAAAGATTATTTTTGAGAGAGAGAGAGAGAGCATGATACAGATTTGAATTTGTAGTTGTCTTTGGGTAGTATGGACATTTTAACATTATTAAGTCTTTTCAATACATGAACACATAATGTCTTTCCATTTATTTGTATCTTAAATTTCTTTCATCAGTGTTTTGTAGTTTTCAGTATACGTATCTTTCATCTCTTTGGTTAAGTTTATTCCTAAGTATTTTATTCTTTTTGATGCTATTGTAAATGGAATTGTTTTCTTAATTTCCTTTTTGGATCGTTTGTCATTAGTGAATAGATTATTTTTTTGTCTGTTGATTTTATATCCTGAAACTTAGCTGAATTTATTAGTTCTGAGAAGTTTTTTTTTTTTTGGAATCTTTAGTGTTATCTACATGTAAGGTCCTGTTATCTGCAAGATAATTTTACTTTTCCCTTTCTGATTTGAATGCGTTTTATTCCTTTTTCTTGCCTAGTTGTTTTTCTGGTACTATGTTGAATAGAAGTGGTAAGAATGGGCATCTTGTCTTGTTCCTGACCTTAGAGGAAAAGTGCTATGGACTTTTTGTGTTTTTCAAAATTCATATGTTGAAACCCTAATCCCCAATGTGATGTTATTTGGAAGTAGGGCCTTTAGGAAGAATTAGGTCATGAGGGTAGAACCCTAATTTATGGGATTAGTGTCCTTATAAGAAGAGAGATGATCTCTCTCTCTCTCTACAATGTGAAGATATAGCAAGAAGGCAGCTGTCTACAAACCAGGAAGAAGGCCCTTACCAGGAATCAAATCAGTTGGCATCTTGATGTTAGACTTCCCATATCCAGAACTGTGAAAAATAAATTTCTGTTGTTTAGGCCACCAAAGGATTTGTTATAGCAGCTTGAATTCAGGAAAAAGATTTCAGTTTTTAATGGTAGCTGTGGACGAGTCATATATGATCTTTGTATGTTGATATAAATTCCTTCTGTACCTAGTTTAAAAATGTTTATCATGAAAAGGTGTTGAATTTTTTTTTTTTAAGAAAGAGACAGTGGGGGAGGGGTAGAGTTTGAGAGAGAGAGAGAGAATCTTAAACAGGCTCCACGCCCAGCATGGAGCTCGACATGGGGCTCAATCTTGCAACCCTGAGATCATGACCTGAGTCAAAATCAGGAGTCATATGCTTAACTGACTGAGCCACCCAGGCACCCCAAAAGGGTGTTGAATTTTGTCAAATGCTTTTTCAGCATCAATTGAGATGATTATGTGACCTTTATCCTTCACTTTGTTGGGTGGTGAATAACATTAATTAATTTCTTTGCAACCTAGAGATTAACCGTACTTGGCTGTGGTGTATGATCCTTTTAATATGCTGTTGGGATGAGTTTGCTAATATTTTGTTGTTGTTTTTTACATCTATATTCATCAGTGATATTGACCCATAGTTGTTGTTGTTGTGTTTTTTTTTTCTTGTGGGATCTTTATCTGGGTTTAGTGTCAGGGTAATGTTGGCCTCAAATAATGAGTTTGGCAGTGTTTCCTCCTATTTTTTGGAAGAGTTTAAGAAGGATTAGTGTTAGTTCTTTAAATGTTTGGTAGAATTCATTAGTGAAGCCATCTGTCTTTTCTTTGTTGGAAGGTTTTTGATTACTGACTCAGTCTCATTACTTATTATTGGTCACTTCAGATCTTCTATTTCTTCAGGATCTAATCTTGCTAGGTTGTGTGTTTCTAACAATTTATGCATTTCTTCTAGGCTATCCACTTTACTGGCTTATAATTGTTAATAGTTGTCTCTTACGATCCTTGGTATTTCTGTGTTATCAGCTGTTAGGTCTCCTAGGCTTTGTGGCTCGTGTTCCCCAGTACAGTTACAATTTACCTAACAATCTTATCTCACTGGTATTATAATATGTGAATATTTTTCTTAAGGTGGGATGTAACAGGAAAAAGAACACTGGGAGTTGGAACATCTCAGATCAAGTCAGTGCTTGCTCACTACCAGCTAGGGACAAACGTGCAATCTAGCCTTAGTTTCCTCATTTGTAAAATTAAATTATTTCTAAGGTCACCTGTTCACATGCTTGAACCACTAATTTACAAGTCCAAGTGGGAGATGAATTAATACTTAAGAGCCTAAGGCTTAGAGTCCAACCGTCTGGATTTGAATCCAGGCTCTACCAATTCCTGGCCTCTAGCTTGTCTTCAGCTACTGTTGTAAAATGGGTTTTTCCAAAGCAGGTGCTGAGAAGTTTGGTGTGCAGGATATTTAGGAGTCAATATATGTGAAAGGAAGGGAAAGCAAACAGAACTGGGCAGAGAGAAGTTGAGCTGTGATGTAGGCCTGACAAAGACTCCACCAACCATGGGGAATTCTGGAACATATATACCTGTCAGAGTTGCCCGAGGGTGGAGTCAGGCCTTTAAACCCTTTCGTGATTTGTTGCACTTCCCTGGAAAGAATGTGTCCTTGGACAAAGGGCTCTCTGAGCTGAGGAAAACCTTGAAGTTGCTGGTAGATGCAGGAACAGTCCTTCCTTGAAGAAGTATCTGGGTGGTGATTTTTACCACAACTACCAGACCCTTTCATAGCTCATTGGCCAAGTGGTAATAATTTACTTCCTGGAGTATTGTGATAATTAGATAGATTAGTATACATAAAGTGCCTGAGGCAGGGTGGGGTCAGAGTAAGCTCTTGGTATATATTATTGATGGTGTTGACAATGAAGTCAGTGCTGTAGAATTTTTGAGCTGTCAGGAAAGGTGGAGTTCATCTAATTCAGTAGGTTTCAATTTTCAGCATGTATCAGAATGACTTGGAAGTCTTGTTAAAACACAGGTTGCTAGGCCCCAGAGTTTCTGACTCCATAGGTCTTTGGATAGGGCTTGGGAATTTGCATTTCTAAGTTCCCAGTGATGCTGATGTTGCTGGGTTTGATATCCCACTGCTCTAAACATTTCCTTTTTCAACCTATGAAGGTCACACAGGTAATGACTGGCCAATGTCCAATAGTTAGGTTGTAGCAGAAGTGGAATTATATGTAGAATCAATATTCCCAGTCTGCTGCTTTTTCTGCTTTTGTAGGCTCTATAGTCATTTCAACATGGAAATAACTTCCTTTTTAGAGCCAATACCATCCTCAGAGAATACAAATATTTTGTTTGCATTAAGATTTTTCAAATATGACTAATTGCATGTTACATTTGTTTCAGTATCAGTACACTTGTTTCATGAATTCCTTCAGGTAATTACTTTTATGGAATAATTCCTAGTGGTACATTTCCCTTTTCCAGCACTCCTGGGGATATCTAAAATAAAAGACAAGTGTTTTGCTATAAAGTTTAATTAAGAAAAAGTACTATATAGCATATATCAAACTTTAGTGTGCAAATGGAAGTCATGAGAGTTCCCGGATCACCTGAGACTATGGAACTCATTCACATCACCTGCGGATACAGGAGTGCCATTCCTTTCCCAGCACCCAGACACTGGGCCTCGCTTGCTTCTGTATTTATCCTCCTAACTTTCTCCATCCTCCCCAGCAGATGTGACTTCCATCTCCCTTCACCACCCTCTATGTGTATTCAGTGTAAGGGAGCAGAACTTGCCACTTCAAAATATGTCTCTCTGGTGTAAGTATTAGGCTGATTATTATCATTATTATTATTATTATTATTATTTGAGAAACTGCAAACACAGGAGAAGCTCTAAGAAAACCAAGGAGAAAAGTTACCCTTTTGTGAAAGCCATTAACATGTATAAAGGAAATCTCCATTTGAAAGGGTGTCTCCCTCACTGTACAGAGAAAGAGGGGGATGACCCTAAATCTCCAGAATCTCTTATCAATGGAGAAGACAAGGACTTAACTCTGTATAACAACCATATACTTGTTATTTATTAACCCCCCAATAACTCCCTCTCTACCCCAGCATCTTCTTTTGTCTTTAGCTATTCATATTTAGCTTTTTGGTATTTAAAATGTTGGCTTCAGGCATTTTGGAGAATAAGTCAGCTTTTCTGGGTCTCTCCTATGGGTACATGTAAATCACTTTTATTTCTTTTTCTCCTGTTAATCTGATTTCTATCAGTTTAATTATTAGACCGCCAAAGAACCTAGAAGGGCAGAGGGGAAGACTTCGAACCCTACATTAACATATACTCTGAATCCTCTTCCCAGGAGTCATTAGCTCCTTCTTTCTCTCTCCTAGGCTCACCCTTGCATGTGGCAAATGCTAAGTCTTAGAAAAAAACAGAACTGCTTTTGCTAAATTAGCTATCTCCTTTCTGTGTTGACAAAAAATAAACCTCTTATTCATTCAGGCTATAGTCTTGACTACCTTCTGAGATGCTGTGTGGGCTTTGTAATCCAGTGTCCCCTTGTCATGATTCTGTATCATGGAACTGGGCTGATACTACCAGGAGGAGGGGAACTGGATCATTTTCTGAAAATGTCATCTTATTTTTGCTTTTACATCTTCTGGAGTGTCAAAGATCTCTTTTCATTTCTTCCTAGAGAGTGACTTTCACTTCTTTTATTTTCTCTTTCCCAACCTGCCTCCAAGGACATCCTGCTATAGCATATTCCTCCCCTATAGTTCCTTTCCCTAAAATGGATCTTTCCAAAAAGCAAGGAAAAAAGGTATGGGTATATATTTTACTATTATTCAGCTTCTTATTTGAGATCAGAGCAGATGGGAATTGAGACATCAGGTGGCATAATTTTAAAAATGTGCTGAATGGCTTAGTTGGGCAAAGAGATGGAGATGGAGAGAAGAAATCCAGAAGTCCCACAGCCAAAATTTATTAGCAACCACTTTGACTTCAACTGACTCTTCCTTTTCTTTTTTCTTGCCTCACGATATACCAAAGAAGAAAAAGTGACAACAGGACTGGCTTAATAATTTGTAAAATTATTTGCAAAATAATTTGTAAATAAGGCCCAGTGCAAAATGAAAATGCAGAATTGTTATTCAGAAATTAGCAAGAATTTTAAGATGGTGACTGCAGAGCATGAAACCAAGCGTGGGGGCACTTCTGAACCTGGGCCTGTGAGAGTACACAGTTGCATGTCCAAAAAGTTGACTCTGGGTAATAATCTTAATCTTTACCATGGATGCCATTGACTTCCAGGCCAAAGACTTCAGGTAAACTTCCCTTTTCTAATTGTGTGTGACATCCAGCCAGGCCTTTCTGTTCCTCACCTCATATGCCTTGACCTTGTAAACTAGGAGAACTCCACGCTGTTTTGGTTACTGTCTTTAAATTATAGCCTATGGCTCCTGGGTGGCTCAGTTGGTTAAGCGACTGCCTTCAGCTCAGGTCATGATCCCGGAGTCCCGGGATCGAGTCCCGCATCGGGCTCCCTGCTCAGCAGGGAGTCTGCTTCTCCCTCTGACCCTCTTCCCTCTCGTGCTCTCTCTCTACCATTCTCTCTCTCTCAATAAATGAATAAATAAATAAAATCTTTAAAAAAAAGTAAATTATAGCCTAAAGGACCTTTAGGCCAGAACATTTCATCTGTGACATCATAACTATTCTCCAAACTTAACATTATCTTCTGGAAACTGATCCTCATGATGTAACTGTGAAAAAGATAGAACAGTCTTTTTTTTTTTTTTAAGATTTTATTTATTTATTTGAGAGAGCGAGCCTAAGAGGTGGTAGGGTCAAAGGGAGAAGCGGACTCCCTGCTGAGCAGGGAGCCCAACGTGGGACTCAATCCCGGGACTCCAGGATCATGACCTGAGCCGAAAGCAGTCGCTTAACCAACTGAGTCACCCAGGCACCCCAAGATAGAACAGTCTTAAGACAAAGATCTGCTCAGACTCTGATCTACTTAAAACACGTAAGACAATTATTAAGTTCACTTGTGAGCTGAGGTCACTGGAGAAGAAGTGAAGACCAACAATGAAGAACTGATCATTATAAATGCAGTCTCTGACCCAGATGTGCCTCTGAGCTGCATACAATGTGCTTTGTGAGTTAACACAAATTGAGCAGGATTCTTATCTCAACATTTCAATACTTAAAGCATAGGTTTTATGTCTTTTCTCTAACAAAGCATCTTAAAATGCCCAAAGTCAAGGGAAGAGGGAGCAATCATCAAGCTGATGTGAATGGTGGATGGTGAGCATCCTCTTGCTTTCAGTGGCCAGGAGAGAGGCTGGACCCATTGTTTTTCAGTCAGGTTCCTGAAGTTGAGCAGAGAAAAAATAAATACAAAAGCTGCTGATACATAGGTTGGTAATAATTAAGTGCTGCTGATTCACTGCTCCAGGAATTCCAGGAGGTGCAGGTGGAAAGTGATATCTAATTGTGTTTTATAAAATGGTAAAATTAATTCCAAAGGGTACATGAGATGCTATATCTTGATTCTGTTATCTCACCCACCAGTCATGTTTGTAGTAACTTATTTATTTATTTTTTTTCTGAAATAAGAATCAGTCCACAGAAGGTAGGAATATTCCCTAGCACTCCCCTAGTTTTAAAATAATTCCTAAAGGTGTTATGGAAAGAAGGCAAGATGTATGGAGCTGATTCAACTGTTTTGTGAGCTAGTAAGTGAAATAGAACTTTGATTTCATTATTTTTGTGGTTGCATAAATTGGAAGGAAGGAATAAAGGGAATGGCATAATATTTGGTATGGTCAGGAAAAGACCAGGTGGCCATCTGAAATATTCTGATTCCACTGAATTATTCCAATATTCCAGAATGAGAAATGTGGAAAAGAAGACCCAAGACATTGTGGAGGAGATGAGTGGGCAGGCTGTAAATGAAGGGTTCTTGACGCTTAAAGGTGGCTCCCAGGAGCTAAACTTCCTCAGAGTGAAAAATGCCTGCACTCTGTCTGTTTTTACCTTTAATATAGTTTCTTTCTTCAGTGGGACCTCATCAGTAATATTGGATGAATGAAAGGAAATGAACTTTGGAGTATTTTGATTGAATTACAATATACAGTTGACTCTTGAACAACACGATTTGAATTGTGCAGGTCCGTGGTTTTTTTTTTTACAGTACAGTACGATAAATGTACTTTCCTTATGATTTTCTTCATAAAATTTTCTTTTCTCTAGCTTACTTTATTGCGGGAACGCATTATATAATGCATCTAACATACAATATATATGTTAATTGACTTTTTATGTTACCAGTAAGGCTTCCTATCAACCGTAGTTAAGTTTTGGCGGAGTCAGAACTTATACTCAGATTTCTGACTCCACAGGGGTCAGTGCCCCTAACCCTACATTGTTCAAGGTCAGCTGTACTGTGGCTCCAAAAACTTCAATCGTTAAAATATGTAACAGGTCCTCTGGTAAAGACTGTGAGGGCTAAAACACTCCATAACTAGCTACTCTGGCCAACTTTGGCAGTTTATTTGCAATTTCAATTCATAGGTCAGGTTTAAATATCTGTAGTTTAGAGACTGTCTCTACCATCTCAGCAAAGTCTGACAACTATTGGTAACCTGGAAAAGCTGAGACAGCAAAGCAAGTATGTAAGAAGGTGGTGAATGTCAAATGCTAGAGTTTTTCTTAAAAATGATGTGTGGCCTCATCATGACATATTTTTTAGTATTAACAGCGTGCAATGGGTGGTACTGTATCAGAGTAGTTATTTAATTCTAGTATTTCTATGGTTTAGTCTCTATATTTGAATCTAGATCTAATTGAAATTTTGCTTTAAAGGGTGAAATAGGCATCCAGCATTATTTTAGAGTAGTTGCTTTGTTGTGCTTGTACCACTTTGCTTTATCAAATGTACAGGGTTAAATTGTTTTGACCTTCAAATCACAACCCCTTCTGTAAATTAATGCCTGGGTCCATTGGATTTCCAGGTTCAGCTGTTTTGATTGCAGTAATTGTCATTTAATCAAGGCAGATGCCTCTTAGTTTCCTGAACCCACTACTTTAAAGGTTTTTATTTCCTCATCAATCTTATCCTTTTTCTTCTAGTCTCAAGAGATAAGATATCCTTTCTAATGTTTAAGGCCACTATGTCCTTTGACACCATGTTCTCCCACCTTCTCCAGGAGTTTGCACCACTCAACCTTCTACTATTTGTATCTTCAACCTTATCCCCGCTAATGGCTCTTTCCTTTCAAGGCTGTAAACTTGGGAATGGAGGTGGGTCTCACTACTTTATCCATGGGAAGACTAGAGTTTGTTCTCTCCACCTTACCTGAAGTTCAGGAGCACGGTGTCTTTCTTCCCATACAACATCGCCTCTTCAGGGCACCCAGGGAAACTTTATTTAGGGGACAAGATTTAAAGAGAACATTGGGCAGCTGAAGAAAGGATTGACTACACAGTGTAGACTGGATGTGCTTCAGCCTTGCAAATCAAAATGTTTTTATAACTATTTTCTTTTAAGTGGGTTTCAAGATCTTACCCTGAATTTAATGGAATTTTAGAGCAGATAAAACTAATTAGTAAGACTAATCTAGAATAGGAAACCCCCAGAACGTTGGTTTTCTCCTGGGAGGGAGAGTTGACACAGAAGAAGCATGGTGGGACTTTCTGGAGTAATGATCATCCAATCTGGATAGGGATTTGGCTTTATAGGTATATACAAGTATATTTACCAGGATAGTTTTATATTTACCCTGAGAGTTGGCATCTCTGATGCTCTTTACTCCTTTCTGTAGATTCAGGTTTCAGTCTGATATCATTTCCCTCAGTCTGAATAAAATTTTAAAGCATATCTTGGAGAAGAGTTCTACTGAAAATGAATTCTCTTAGTATTTTTTAAAGATATGAAAATGTTCTTGTTTCATTTTTATATTTAAAGAATATTTTCACTAGATTCTTAGTTGGGAGTGTTTTTGTGTCAGCAATTAAAAGACAACGTTCCACAGCTTCTGTTTTTCAAAGTTTGATAAATTTTGAGTCATTGTTCCCGTGTATGTAATGTGTCATTTTCCCTTGGTTGCTTTTATAATTTTCTTTTAACTCTAGTTATCAACAGTTTTGTTACTGGTGGGAGAGTCTGCGTTGTATGAATGGAGGTCTTAGTCTTTGGATTCCACACGAGAAGATTTAAGTGAGGACCCATGCTGGAGGAAAGACAGCCAGAAAGTAGCAAGAACAAAGCAGTTGATTAAAGCAAAAGTAGTCTCCAGGTGGGAGAGCAGGAAGGTTCCCAGAGGTGGAACCAGGGTGGGTGATTTTAGGATTGGATATTATTGGGTCTCTCTGGGCTGGGAGGAGCTATGACCTACAGTGGGGTGGTCTGTAATGGAAGCAGTCATTTGGGAAACTCCTCCCACAGGTTGGGAGGAGGAGTTTTTGACACTACAAGGTTTGTACCAGATCTTCTTGGCAGCCTTTCTGCATGGCTGGGGGGGTGGAGGGTGGGGTGTGTGTACCTGTAATTCATATGTATTATAATGAGTCTAGGGGTTACCCTGGGGCAGAAATGGAAGAGGAGAGAGCATGCTCTGTACTTGTGGCTCTTGATCTGTCATCCACAAGGTCTTGGAAGCCACAAGGTCAGGATGTTGTGCCCCAGGGCTTTTAATGTGTAGCTACTAAGCTTATTTATCACCGTCCTTGCCTCCAGCTCCTCTCTCTATCATTCTCCTCTCAAGGACTTGGGACTAGGCCTGGGGGCATTCCCTCCACTGCTCCTGTCATGTGCCTAGGCATGGTTTTCTTTGTATATGTCCTACTTGGGTTTACTATGCTTCCTGATTTTGAAAATTTATGTCTTTCATCAAATTTGAGAAGTTTTGGAGCATTGTTTCTTCAAATAAGTTGTATGCCTTATACTCCCTTACCTCTCCTTCTTGGATTTTATGCATGTCTGTTAAGACATTTAATATTGTCCTCAGGTCCTTGAAGGTCTGTTTATTTTTTTCTAATCTTTTTTCTCTGTGCTCTACACATCTACATTGAACTATCTTCAAGTTACTGATTATTTTCTCCATCATTTCCATTCTGTTAAGCCAATATAGTAAATTTATAATTTCAGAAATTGTATTTTTCAGTTTTAGAATTCCTGGTTCTTTTTTACTATTTATGTTTCTCTGTTGAGATTTCCTATCTTTTCATTCATTGCAAACATACCTGTTTTCCCTTACTTCCTTGAGCATAGTTATAACAGCTATTTTAAAATTCTTGTCTGCTAATTGCAGTATCTAGGTCGACTCACCAATGGTCTTGGTTGTTTGTCTTTTCTCTTAAAAATAGGTCAAATAGTCCTGTTTGCATGTTGACTAATTTTGGATTTTATCTTAGGTATTGTGAAACTTATTTTGTGGAGACTCTCAGTTCTGCTATATTCCTACTATGAGATTTTTATCAGAAAATTTACTTGCTTAGACTCAAACTTAACACTCTCTTTTTGGTGGAAGTTCAAATAATATTTCAGTTCTTTTAACTTAATTGCACTGCTTTAATTCTGTGCCATGCATGCATTCATGGGGGCAGCCAGAGACTTTGGCAGAAATTATGTACTTAACACAGTGCTCATGCCTTCTGGTTCTGTTTTTCTGAGACTTAGCCCCTTACTTTCTAGTGTCTGTGGTTGTTATGAACTCTGTGTTCTTTTTTTTCTGGCCAGAAATATGGTTTTTATGTCAGACTTTTAGTCACTTTACTTAGTGCTATCTTCATCCTGCTCACAAGTTAAAAGCCATTTAAAAAATGTAAACATATTCTGTACTCGTTTCTTCTAATTTTTCTTCCCTCTAGAATTTGCCTTTTTTCACTCCCCAGTACCTTCAGCTCATTATTTTATTTTATTTTGCCCACAGTTCATAGCTGATATCTAGAAGATCCAGGAGGACCTTACTTAGTTGTATTGGATGTAGATACTAGTTTTATTTTGAAAAAAGTATGGTAACCATAATCCTTTCAGTGTTTAGAGTATTTGAAGTCTTAATTAAATTGTCCATTGAATGAGTACACAAATTAAACATCTGGCCTCATTACTTTTTCACTGAAATGGAAGGTTGTTTGACCTAATTAGACACACTGACTCTGACTTTGTCTGACTTTGTCATTCTGTTAACCCAATTTATGGATTTGAAGAGAGGAAGCAGTGATCTCTATTTATTGGCATGGTTGCTTTATGGACTATTGCATTACTTAAATTAATGTTCCTGAGAATAACTGCCATTGTTTTTCAGCAGTACAAATCAATCAACCAGAAGAGAAACATACCTTCAGTTTTGAAACAGTAAGATAAACACTCCTTGTTTGCCACTGTTCTTAAGAAACAGACTTTAATTGTGGAAGCAGGTCACTTGGGTAGATAAGATTGCTTTAGAGTCTAGTAAAATAATGGAAAAATGCTTTGTAGAAAAGCAATCACTCTCATGTATTGTGAGGGACATGAAATATGAACAATCAACAGTCTACAATTATAAAAAACTAATTTGATTGCTTTTTCCAAAAATAATTCAATTACTGAAGTAGTAGTGAAAAGAAATGAACAGATGTTTGAACTAATACTTCATACAATATTTTACTTAGCCACATATGAATGAATTAAAAATTGGTTTTATGAATGTCAATTCATAGCAGCAATGCTGTACAGTTGAACCCCAAATTACTCATAAGATTTATTTTTGAACAACACTGTGTAATTTGGAATGGAGAAAGTTTATGGAAAATTGGAGAAAGGGATTAGTAATAAAGATTTGAAAACCATATATTGCTTATGAGAATATTTAAAATCTAGGAACTTAATGTTTTTAAAATATTTGCTTAATATTTACTCAATAGAGTATGTTGCTAAATAGACAGGGGAAGCAAAAGACTGAAGAAGTGGTCAAGGGATTTTTATGGTTTTACAATATGGTTTTTATGGTTTTACAATATGTCTACAAATTCTGTCTAAAGGTAAAGTCTAAACTTTTCACTCCCTATCCTGAATAAGATTGGACTTAGTGACTTACTTCTCAACAAGAAAATGTAGAGGAAATTATGATGAGTGATTTCTGAGGCCAGGTCATAAAAGGCATTACTGCATCTGTCTTCCTTTTGCTTGGATCCATCACCCAAGGGGAAATCAGCCACCGTGGCATTGGGACACTTAAGACACCCTACTGAGAGTTCACATGTGAGGAACTGAAGCTTCCTGCCAACAGTTAGCACAAATTTCCTAGCCATCTAAGTGAGCCTCAGTCAAGTCTAGCTTTGGTCAAGCTTTCATTTAACTTCCTATGACCTTGGCCCCAGCTGACAACTTGACTAAACCTCACGAGGAACCTTGAGCCAGAACCACCCAGCTAAGGCACTCTTGAATTGCTGACCCGACCCACAGAACCTGCGAGAGAATAAATGTATATTGTTCTAAACAACTAAAGTTTTAGGTAATTTGTTGTGCAGCAATAGGAGGTCACAAAAGTCCAGTTATGTTTAATTTCAATTTTTATGTAGAAATGACATGGGAGCTTACATATTAGTTATGTTTAATTAGGTTCTTACTACTTAATTAGGGTTGGAGGCCAGTTTCCTCAAATGAGGGCAGAGATTCCCCCTGTATCTCTCTGACACAGACATTGCATGTGTGGGGGTGGGATGGTGGAGGGAGGGGTAGTAAACTGGGAGAACTGAAGTAAGGTCAGAAATAGGATATAAGTTTGAAGGTCTATATCTACAATATCCTTTCTGTCAATTTGAAAATTTTTGATTGAAGTGAGTTGCTATTCAAAAAACAAATATCCTTGTTAATCATTCTGCAATATATATTTATCTCAAACCAACACATTGTACACTTTAAATATATACAATTATATTTGTCAGTAATTCATCAATAAAATTTGAAAAAAAATGCCTGTGGAGGGTAAAGTCCCTCAGTTGTCCACCCTTTACTGTGGATATTTGAATAGAAAATTACATTGCCTAACACGTGGCTAAAATATAGTGGAACGGGATGCTTGGGAAAGACAGGCTGAGAGCATAGGGAAGGTAGGGTGGCCATGTGGAAGGGCCCTACGGTGGACTTGGTAGCCAACAAGCAAGTTGAAAGTGAAGTGAGAACCAAGGCACTTTTATTTCAAAAGACATGTAAAAAGAGAAAAGAACGAATAGAAAAATGGTTGGGACTAAAGATTATTATCTCCTCTTCTGAAATTTCCCTTGGGCTCCGTCATGGTCATTTTTAGAATAATACTGAAAATCTTCTTGGTGTCCTCTTTGGCATATTCTCAGAAATATCAAGTTCAGTGCCTGTCTTCATACCATATACCTATGAAGAATGGTCCACCTTCGCTGTGATATGTGGGTTACATTATATGAAGCATGTGCACACGCCCTGGAGGAGTTGGGCCATGTTTTTGCAGCTAGAGTCCTGGCTGAACCTTGTTGCCTTCTGTGCCTCCCTCATCATGGCAATGCAGTTATATTCTGCCTAGAGTGATAATTATTTCTCCATATGTGCTTTCTTCCTTCCAGATCATAAGGTAACTAGCTGTTGGGGCCCTTTCTTATCCATTCTGGTGTTCCCTATTGAACATATTGGTATAAACATTTGTGAAACTGTGTTGAATATGGAAAACCAAAACTAGCACTTGGTTGAATAGCAATGTGCCGATATGGCTTTATTTAAAGAACCAGATTTTAGGAATACCCAATTCTTGCCTAAGTTATACGCTGAATCTTAAGCCTTAAGGAAGAGTGCTCTCCTCAACTGTATATGAAGTGAGGATGGAGTGTTGACTTTGGGGGGCCTATTAGAAAACCGGGATGGAATTGGATGAAGAAGGAAAAATAGAGAAGGGCAGAAATAGGATGTAGCCACGACGTTATCTCTGGAAAGAAGAATTATAAGAGGTGTAAGAGAGAGGGAGCGAGATAGGGAGGGAGGAGGGAGAAGGAAAGAAGAGAGACACAAAAGGATATGCAAGAGACAGAGAGTGGGTAAGTGGAAAAGAAAAACATGACATAGAGGGATATGTGGTAAAAGATGAAATGTGTAAATGCGAGACAGAGTAAAGATGTTATCAGAACAGTCAGGACGTAAAATCCAGGACTATTCCGATTAATGGATATGTCACTGATTTTATTTTATGTTGTGCTCAACTGGGAGTACTTTGGTTGCATGGAACCAAAGATGGGACTAGATGAGATATGGACTAGATTTTTAAAAAATAAAGCTCACTTTGAGGATACACATGGATTGGAACAAAGAAAAGCCAAGGAACCAAGGCCATTCCAATGGTCAGCAACTCCCTCCCTGGGCTCACAAGGCCTTTCTCCGCTTCTCTCTGACTCAGAGGCCAGATCACTCAGGTTTTTCAATCCACAACCTGGAGGAAGCCTGTCTGACTGGCTTTGCTAATCACCATCCTCTGACTGGATAGAGAGTCCTAAGGGCTGGTCCTTGATCCAGTCATCCACTCTGTGCCTATCCCTGTCCAAAGAACCTGTAAGCATGGTTGCCTTGGGTGGATGGAGGGGGCACCATGATTAAAATTTCCAATTTAAATATAAATGATAATTTGAAATGAAAAGAAAAGAAAACCCTGAGTCATATTTGTAGACAACCCACAACATATAACACAAAGACCCAAACGTGTAATATGATTACAAGGAAGGCATTTGATGTATGAGTCTGAAAAAGAAATTTTACTCCTTTTACTTTTCTTTTTGAGCTCCCTACACTGTTTTATGAATCCATCTTTTTTTTTTTTTAAGATTTTACTGATTTATTTGACAGAGAGAGAGAGACAGCGAGAGAGGGAACACAGCAGGGGGAGTGGGAGAGGGAGAAGCAGGCTTCCCGCTGAGCAGAGAGCCCGATGTGGGGCTCGATCCCAGGACCCTGGGACCATGACCTGAGCCGAAGGCAGATGCTTAACGACTGAGCTACCTAGGCGCCCCTTATGAATCCATCTTTAACTTGTTTCTGATTTTCCCTGGCACTCTAAATCCTACAGCTTTGTGCTGTGTGATTTTTCTGCTTTTAAATGTGGCCTCTTCTCTAGAAAACAAATGGGGGTATTGCAGGTCCTGGGAGGTCAAACATTGGCAGCCTTTTCTGACTCTGTGGGTGGCGTGCAGAGACAGTTCCACACCTGACATCTACTTCCTTTAATACCCTTCGGGGTGTTTGCCCTGCACCTCTCAAAACCCCTTCAAAATCACTTCGAGCCATTTCTGACTTTTCAGGGACAGTAAATGCTCCTACAGCATAAACAGTTTTTCCTGTCAAATTGTTGCCCTGTGTCTTAGGGGAAAACCATAGTAATGTCTTTTTCCTCATACTGTATCAACACAACTTCCTTAAGGCCACAGGTAAGTCAGAGAAACCTGTTTCTCTGATGTGCTTTTGTTGTTGTGTTACTGGAAGTAAACCTCTCCAACACCGTAGTTGTTGTTACTGTAAAAATCTAGGTAGAGGATGGTGTTTATACCATGGGTGCTGAGGGCTTCTTAGCAGCACCTCTCCTGGCATAGTGGACTCAGTGAGTTTTCAAGTTTTCTTGTGTTCTTACCAGCTGATCATAGGGTCATTCTTCTCTTGGTCGCAGTGGCCACTGAGAGCTGTTTGTGGAAAGCCACTGCGTGGTGAGAAGATCCAGACAAAGGCTGGCCCTGAATGATAGAGGACCACAATTTACATTTGCTACACGCCTTGCCTCAGGTGCCTGGCATGATGTCTCAATCCCAGAGGCTCTTGAAAAGCCAGAGGCGGCCGCAGGCAAACAGGGGAAACAGAACACATCTACTAAATGCAAAGGTGTTTACTCTGCCTTTTAGCTTTAGAAATGCTCCGATCCCACTAGGGGTACAGAAGGGAGCTTATAGAAACATCCTGTGAGCGAGGCAGACAGAGTGTTGGTGATTTTCAAAAATCTGCTGTAACCTTCTGGTTCAGTTTTTGTTTCCCTGAGGGCAAAGGAGTAAGATTTTATATGTTTCCTTATGTAGGAGTTCACATCTGGATAAAGCATATCTTGGCTTTATGGGTGAATATTTGGAGAGATTGTTTATGTTTCCAGTGTGAGGAGAATTTTGGAAACCGAGATGTATTGATTGATGATGGAGAGCTAGGCTCAGCCAGAATTGAGGTAATTTATGTATCCGCTGGAACAGGCTTACTTCTTGATGACATGTAATGGATTGCTTGAAATTCATGAAAGAGAGTGCATAGTGATTAAGAGCACAGACTTGGGAGCCAGGCTGCCTGGGTTTCAGTCCCTGCTCTGTTGCTAACAAGGTATGTGACCTTGGAGAAGTTATTTAATCTCTCTGTGCCTCAGTTTCCTCATCTGTGAAATGGGATACTAGTGGTATCTCATAAGGTGGTTGTAAGGGTTAAAAGCATCAAGATTTATAAAATGGACTCAGCTTGTATCTGGTCTATAGTAAACTCTACCTAAGCATTTGCTGCATACATAGTTATATTTTATTTATTTATTTTTAATTTAAATTCAATTAATTAACATATAATGTATTATTTGTTTCAGGGGTACAAGTCTGTGATTCATCAGTCTTATATAATACCCAGTGCTCATCACAACAGCACACATGCTTATAAATACACAGACTTGATTTAAAAAAATATATATCGTATCTATTTATTTGACAGAGAGAGAGATATTGAGAGAGGGAACACAAGGAAGGGCAGAAGGAGAGGGAGAAGCTGGCTTCCTGCGGAGCAGGGAGCCCAACATGGGGCTCGATCCCAGGACCCTGGGATCATGACCTGAGCCAAAGGCAGACGCTTAACAACTGAGCCCCCCAGGCGCCCCACACAAAGACTTGATGTTATCCTAGTTATATCATCAGCCGACTTTTGCAAACTTGGACAAGTCCCTTGCCTTCTGTAGTTATACTTCGGTCCTTCATCTACATAGTAAAGGGGGTAGACTGAGCTCCATGTTGGTTGTACCAATCTGATTCTATGTTACGGTATTTGGAACTGGTAGTACAGATATGAAGAATACTATGGAGATAAAAATCAGAGTTCCTACTGAATTATCTGTAGAGATGATTCAAATGTCTTTTCATTTTCCCAGTACTTGAAAGCATGGGATGATATGCGCATAATCCTGGATTCAGGAGCTTATCTATACAGGCATCTGCCAGATAAAAAGGAACAGACAGGCTTGCATCAAGCGTGAGATATTTTTCCATTAAAAATGAAAACTTTATGGCCTGGGCAGTGTAAAGGCTGGCCAAAGCTAGGATGAGGAAATATCTATACCTTAATCAAAAGAAAGAGAAAGGCAAAGATTTAAAAACAACCAGGAAGCTTACCTACCCATACTCAGCTCTCCAGGCTGAGTCAAATGGGTAGGTGAGACACAGGTTGCTCAGCACACTTTCACTGACACTCTCAGGGAAAGAATGATAAAATGACACAACAGAGCAGGTGTTTTTATTTTTTAATTTTTATTTTTTGACAGAGACAGTGAGAGAGGGAACGCAGCAGGGGGAGTGGGAGAGGGAGAAGCAGGCTTCCTGCTGAGTAGGGAGCCCGCTGCGATGCGGGGCTCGATCCCAGGACCCTGGGACCATGACCTGAGCCGAAGGCAGACGCTTAACCGACTGAGCCCCTGGAGCAGGTTTTTTTAAATAAATATTTTTATTAAGATAAATTCCACAGTGTTTGGAGAATTCACTTCCTGTGAAATTGGAGAAAGTTTAAATTCTGAAGTTGAAAAAGAGATATAGCCAAAGGACTATACCATTTCACTGAAAAAAGAATGCTATACCTTATAATGTATAACTAAAGTCAAGACTAAGTATCTTTAGGATTCTTAAAGTATTTTCCAGTTTTTCCCTTTCCCTTTATTTTTCAGTTGTAATCAGAGGTGTGCTTTGAGAAGGACCTTAGCTCTTCTTAGTGGCTTTGAACTCCTTGCAAAAACAAAAAACAAAACAAAACAACAACAACAACAAAACCATCACTGAAAAGAGCCATGAATAAATAAGAAGTCAGTGTAGATTTGCAAATATTTTCTCAAAGGTCTAAGGGTCCCTGAAGTATTGGAAAATAGAAAAAAAGGAACAGTTAAAAGAAAAAAAAAAGAAAAAGGACACCAACAAAAATCAAAAACTTCCAGAGAAAATACACAGAGAAGCAGCAATATTTAATTAAGTTAATGTGTACTGAAAGGGTCAAGAGGTTATAAGAACCACATAAAGCAGAAAGACCTCTGAGAGAGAAAAAGCCATGCCAAGAAATAAAAAGGAGTTGTGATAAGACTTTAAATGGATAAGGCTGTGAATTTACTTTTCTAAATAGGCTGATTTTCAAATCCTAGGCAAAGTCTTTACTATTAGAAAGTCATGAAAAAAAAAAGTCATGAAGACCTTTCACAAAACCTGGGATATTGTATTCAGTTTGAGGCATTTCACTGCCGCGAAGATGAAGAGATGGGAATTCAGAGGGAAAAAACCACACAACAAAAGTATTTCAGGGTCTGTGGAGGATTGACTTTTCAAGAGAAAGTATGAATAAATAGAATAAATAATAGCATGGTTTGCAAAATCTAAAGAGAGGGAGGTGATATGTTGTATGTGCCTAAAATTGAACAGAGCAAAATCACAAGGGAACAGACAGTGCCTCATTTAAATCCTATTAACTTATTTAGTTATCAGTGTAACTCTACCATTCACATTAGGGAATGGACGTTTATTTATCAGTATTTGTTGCATACGTGGAACACACACGCGCATGCGCACACACGCACGCATCTATATAGCCAGTTAAGTGCCCAATCTTCCTTTCCTTCCCCCCTCCCCGCATTTTCTTGAATGATGACCTTTGAGACTGCTGAAAATAATGCTTTCTATATTTTCTTGAAAGAGATTTTAAAAACCACGTATGATTAGCTGAACTGAAGGTTTGTCCATCTTGGCTCTTGCTAGGGTGAGTGGCTGGTATTATCCATAGGAGTATACAAAACAATCTTTTTGAAGAAGCAGTTTTATTTACGGTGAATTATCGAGGCTGGGAGCGGGTGTTTGCCAGTCATTATAATACTAAGGGAATTAAGTATATGCTATCATTTTACTCTCACTGTATGATAAATGAGAAACTCAGTAGAAGACACCGAGATTCACCAAAATAAATTATTTAACACATATGAACAGGCCAGAGGCTCAAAATATATAGACTTAATATTGTTGCAGCTGAGATATGGCTGTATTCTTGCATGTTTTATTTGTTACTCATTCTCTTCCCTACCTTATTTAAAGCCTTCTACATAGTAGGTGCACTAAACAAAAATGTATTCAAAAGATAAATGCTGTTGATTTCTACAATGGTGGCATGTTTTTAACCTTATTTAAAGTCCTTTCTGGCTGTGTAAGCCATAGATTACCTTGTGCTATGGTTGGGTAGCTATGTATGTTCAATCAATGAGAGCACTGGGCTGAGGAGTTAAGCAAATGTTTTTGTGCGCTGGCAGCTGGGTTTCAAAATGTGGCAGTCCCCACGTTTGTTGCCGACTAGTATTTTTCAAGCAAATAGAAAAATTGTCATCTTCTCTGTCAGCATGAGCTCACTGAATCGTTGACTCACCAGCACAGACTGGAGCAAAAAGATGTTTTCCTTTGCTATGGACTTAATCATTTTATGGGGAGCAGTTTTCGAAAACTCTGAGTTTAATGCAATAAAAATGACATTTAATGCACAGTAGGTATTAATAGAAGCCATCACAACTAAGTGAAGGTGAATGGAATCTTGGAAAGTGGCAGTTACAGGCTGATGACGGGGAATTAAATGCGGAAGGCCCAGACAGAATTAGAAAGGCAGTAACGGCTCCTCGTGGCCAGTAGGGGTCACCCAATAACCAGAAAACAAATAGGCGGGCTGAGCGTTCTCCCTGCTGACGCGCCCAGCTGAAAATTCTCCCACAGGATGTCAGGATAGCCTAAGGAGATACGTATGGAACTCCCTCATAATCCTAACTCAAAACCGAAAACAGCCAGGCTCTCTCAGAAACGATATTTCTCTCTTGGTTAAGGGGGAAAAATCTGGGGCTCCGCTCCATGCAGGGCAGTGAAGAATATTGGATGCAATCAGTTGGGGCTGGAATGCAAGAGAGTACAAGATACCTAAAGGGGAAGAGACTCCCTTTTGAGTTCATATGCTATTGATCTAACTTCAGAGACCCAGAACAGAGAATCCAGCTTCCAGTCAGGTTTCCTTTGCTATGTTCAAGTACAGAACATTAAAAAAACTGTTCTGACCCCTCATATTTCAAAGGTTTGTATAAAATGCATTTTTTAAACATTAAAAAAAGTTCAGATCTCTGGGTTTTTCACAATGATTCTTTTGTTCTTACAGCGACTCTAAACTTCCCTTCTCTTCAATGTCTACCATTAGGAAAAAGTGTGTCCCCATCAATTCTTTGTCTTTGGGTTTCTGAATCATTCTTTGAAAGGATCTTCATGAGGCTGGGTAGTAACCAAAGTAGCAGCTAACATTATTGAGAGTATACGGTGTTATGCTCTGCCCTGAGCTCTCACCGAACATGTGTGTCTTTGATAACCCTCAAAGTGGCCCTATGATGTAGAAACCATTTTAAGAACTGTGAAACTGAGCTTCACAGAGAGCTAAAGCCAAGACCCAGTTTGCCTGAGGCCAATTCTTACCCCCCATGCTGTTTGACTGCAAATCTCAGGCGGCAGGAGACAAAAGAACATTAAAATTCAACCATTCCAATCACCTGTCTGATGCTCAGATTCCTTCTATGGCCTTTCTATCAGCTGGTTGCTTTGCTGTGATTATATATTAGCGTAACAGGGACCCAGGAGTCTATTCTTTCCTTGGACATTTCTGACTATAAGAGGGTTCTGCCTAATAGTCAGCTGAGGTTCTTCTACCTCAGCTCCTAGAGGGTCGGAAAAAGAAGACTGATTTCTCTTCCCATGACAGTACTTTCCACATATGAAGGGAATTATTCTGAATTTCCCAGATATTAGTCAGGGTTCTCCAGAGAAATAGAACCAATAGGAGATATAGACATATACATGGAGATTTACTACAAGAATTGGCTCACGTGTTTATGGAGACTGACAAGATGTATGATCTGCCATCAACAAGTTGTAGAACCAGGAAAAATTGGTGGTATAGTGTGGTCTGAATCTGAAAGCCTAAAAACCAGGGAGCTGGTGGTGTAAGTCCCAGTCCAAGTTCAAAGGCCCAAAAATCTGGGGCTGATGGTGTTAATTTTGGCATCAAAAGATCAATGGTCTGAAGGTAGGAGAAGATGGATGTCTCAGAGAGAGTGAATTGACCCTTCCTCCACCTATTTGTTCTGCTCAGTCCCCCAATAGATTAAATGATACCCACCTGCGTTGGTGAGAGGAACCTTTTTTTCCGTCTACTGATTCAAATGCTAATCTCTTCTGAAAACACTTTGACAGACACACCCAGAAATGATGGTTTACCAACTATCTGGGTATCCCTTAGCCCAGTCAAGTGGATGCATTAAAGTAACCATCACACTGCAAATCTTCTGTTTGTTAATTGCATTAAGCTCTCTCACAGGTCTTTATTTTTTAAGCATGGTATCATTTTCAATCCTTTCTCCAGCTAAATGAACTGCACTGGCTCATGTTTTTCCTAACCTGTGGTGCCTGGAGCGGAATGAGGCCAGCCAGCAGAAGCATAGTTAAAATATTATGTTTCTATTGATGCTTGTTTTCTGAGAAACACTCAAATTGCTGTTTTATCTCCTGCTTCTTGTGTATTTTTCTCCTCACTTCTCAGAAATGATGTTTCTTGCTGGGTCCTTATAGCCAGCTAAAAAAAACTATACAACTATATGATGAAAAATAATTTAGTGATGACATTTAACAAAAGGCAAAAATGTTTTAGTAAACAGTAGGCTCAGTGGCAGACAATGGGAGGATTCAACCTACAAAACATTAATTGACTTTTCTTACAGCATCATGTGCTAATGATGCTTTATGAATTATGGTGGACACATTAGGCTGGGTTGAAATGATGAAGTTGCTATGATGTTTATCCACAGTTTAGGAGTTTAGTACTAAATTCCTGGCCAGCTATTTCTGTACTTTTATAAAAACTCATATTTAAATAACTTTTAAATGTATAGATTATGAAAATGCCATACTAAAACCACCACTTTCTTAGGAACAATTAACAAGTAAAATTTTTAAAACTACTCAGCTATACCAAGAAACTGTTTTGAACAAGTTGAAAACAGAATTAAACAGCATGTCATGCAAAATAATGACTGAGTTAATGTTTCTTTTTTCTTTCTAAGGGACTCAGGGCATTTTATTCAAACAATCTGAACTAAGGTTGCATAAGATGTCAACTCAAAGTTATTAAAGTCATTTTATAGGTACTAAAAAACACCTTGCAGTATCTTATCATTCTCAAATTTCATAAGTAGAAAAAATCTATTTTCACATGGTTGCGTCCAGCTGACATTAATTTTTAATGTGGTTAAACTCCATTTGAATGTGTGCCAAGATAGAAGCAATGATTAGCTTATTTGGAAAATTACCACTTTATTCTTTTCATCATTGGATAACCTCTATTGAAGAGAGGGCCTTCATGAAGATTTCCTATCCGACCTCTTCAGTAGTCATAAAATTGAAGCTCTGAGCTTGACCTATAGACCTCATACTCACCCAAGGCAAATTAGACCTTGTCCAGGATTTGAATTGAAAGATAGTGAGCCAATGCTTACAGGAGTGTTTAATTTGTAGAGCAGAAGAAGATAGAGAATATGATTTAAGAAATTTTTCCTTCTGATAAAGGAAAGGACCTTCCCACTCTAAGAAGTTCAGAAGAGAAAGATCAGAAGGGATGGAACTAGGTGGGCCCGAATATTTCAAAAGGGATCCAGTGCCATAGCTGTTTGGGTCTCGAACAAGATTGCTAATAAGATCATCAACACCTAAGATAAGTTGAGGGGGCATCCAAACAGAGATCTGTCCCCACCTGAAATCCAGAGAAGAGACACCCTTACCAAGTACCTCACAACATAGGGCAACACAAGCAGGGTTTGGAAAAAAAAAAAAAAGGATGTGCTCTTCTTTAGCAGTGATGGTCTCAAAAAATTGCACATTCCCTAAGATCATACAGGGAGGCCATTCTTGCTATAGGCAAGCCTGGGGAGTTGGGGGGCAGATGTGTAGGGAGAGAGGGAAAAAGTCTGAGCTCCAGGCCAAAAGGACATTATCAGGCATGATAAAATCAGAGACTTAGAAAGAACTTAGAGTAGATTAGATGTTACAAATTCAAATCCTTACAAGGGCTAAATGTGTAACTTGGATGATCCAATTGGCTTGCTGTCTCTTTCTCTTTCTGGAACCCTAAGACTACTATGTGAAGAAGCCTAGGTAAGCCTGCTGGGGGATGAGAGATCATATAGAGCAGAGGCAGGTGCTTCAGCTAAGGCTCCTTAGACCAAACAGCCTGCCCATGAGAGTAAGGCCATCTTGGACGATCCAGTCTCAGCCAAGCCACCAGCTGACCATAGAGACTAGCCACACTGGCCCAGATGAGAAGAACTGCCCAGCTAATTCAGAATGGTGAGAAATAATATTATTGGTATTAAAAAAAAACCTTTATTATTCTCAAGTTTCATAACTGAAAAAATCTGTTTACATGTCTTCTGTTTAATTGAGGTAAAATTGACATTTAACATATTCGTTTCAGGTGTACAATATAATAATTTGATTTTTGTGTATATACGACAAGGTGATCGCTGCAATAAGTCTAGTTACCATCTGTCACCGTACAATTAACCCCGTTTACCCATTTCACCTACCTCCCAACCCCCTTCCCTTCTGATAACCTATAATCTATTCCCTGTATCTATGAATTTTGTTTGTGTGTTTTGTTTTTTTAGATCCCTTATATGAGTGAAATTACATGGTATTTGTCTTTCTCTGTCTGACTTACTTCACTTAGCATAATGTCTTCAAGATCCGTCCATGTAGCTGCAAATGGCAAGATTTCCTTCTTTTTTATGACTGAGTAGGATTCCATGGTATATATATATGCCACATCTTCTTTATCCATTCATCCTTTGATGGACACTTAGGTTATTTCCATACCTTGGATATTGTAAATAATACGGCAATGAACATAGGGGTGCACATATCTTTTCAAGTTAGGGTTTTTACTTTCCTTGGATAAATACCCCTAAGTGGTATAGTTGGATCATATGGTATTTTTATTCTTAGTTTTTTGAGGACGCTTCATACTGTTTTATGTAGAGACTGCACCAATTTACATTCCCACCAACAATGTGCAATGGTTCCCTTTTCTTCATATCCTCTCCAACACTTGCTGTTTCTTGTTTTTTTTGATAATAGTCATTCTAACAGATGTGAGGTGATATCCATTGTGGTTTTGCTTTGCATTTACCTGATAATTAGTGATGCTGAGCATCTTCTCATATGCCTGTGGGCCTTCAGTATGTCTTCTTTGAAAAAAATGTCTATTCAGATCCTCTGCCCATTTTTTTTAATTGAAAATTTTTGTTGTTATTGAGTTGTATGAGTTCTTTACATATTGTGGATATTAACCCCTTATAGGATATGTGAATGGCAAATATCTTCTCCCGTTCAGTAGGTTGCCTTTTCATTTTGATGATAGCTTCCTTTGCTGTGCAGAAGCTTTTTAGTTTGATGTAGTCTCAGTAGTTTATTTTGGCTTTTATTTCCCTTGCCCTTGGAGGTAAACATTACTAAGACTGATGTCAAGGAACTTAGTGCCTCCTGTTTTTCTAGGAGTTTTATGGTTCCAGGTCTTATATTCTTATATTAATTTTGAGTTAACTTTTATATGTGGTGTAAGATAGTGGTCCAGTTTCATTCTTTTGCATGTGGCTGTCCAGTTTTCCCAGCACCATTTATTGAAGAGACTGTCCTTTCCATATTGTATATTCTTGGCTCCTTTGTTGTAAATTAATTGACTGTATATGTGTGAGTTTATTTCTGTGCTCTCAATTCTATTCCACTAATCTATGTGTCTGTTTTTGTGCCAGGACCATAATGTTTTGATTACTATAACTTTCGAGTACAGTTTGAAATTAGGGAGTGTGATACCTCCATCTTCATTGTTTCTCAAGATTGCTTTTGCTATTTGGGATCTTTTGTGATTCCATAAATATTTTAGAATTATTTGTCCTAGTTCAGTGAAAAATGCCATTGGGTTTTTGAGAGAGATTGACCTGAATCTATAGATTGCTTTGAGTAGTATGAACATTTTGACAATATTAATTTTTTCATTGCATGAGCATGGAATATCTTTAGATTTACTTTTGTCTTCTTCAGTTTCTTTCATTTATGTATTACAGTTTTCAGTATACTGGTCTTTCATTTCCTTGGTTAAATGTATTCCTAGGTATCTTATTCTTCTTAAAGCAATTAGAAATGGGATTGTTTTCTTAATTTCTCTTTCTGATAGTTTATTATTTGTGTATAGAAAAGCAACAGTTGTCTGGATATCAATTTTTTATCCTGTTACTTCACATTTATTGCTCTTAACAGTTTTTTGGCGGAGTCTTTAAGGAGTCTTTTCCATATATAGTAGTATCAGGTCATCTGCAAATAGTGACTGTTTTACTTTTTCTTTCTAATTTGGAGGCTTTTTATTTATTTTTCTTGCCTAATTGCTCTGGCCAGGACTTCCAGTACTATGTTGAATAAAAGTAGCAGGAGTGGGCATCCTTGTCTTGTTCCTGATCTTAGCTTTTCACTGTTGAATATTATATTAGCTGAAGGTGCACATTGTTTCATTATAGTATTGCCCTGATGACATTAATTTTAATATCAATAAACATCATTTAAATTTGGATCAAGATAAAAGCAATGATTTGTTTATTCTGAGAAATTGCCAATTTCATCTTCTACCACATTGGACAGTCTCATACTTTACAGTGTTATAAGGTCAACAAAAAATGAGGTTAATCATATGTACTGATGAAGTATTTTATGCTGAAATCTGAAGGACACTCTGAGCAACCTGCTGGTGCAAGCTTATAGTTATCTCTGGTTAGTCCTAGAGTCTAGAATTGTACAATTTTAGAGATTAGGTCCTGAAAGTGAAGTCATCTTAGATTTTCCCACAGTTGGGGAGCCAGAAAGAGCCTTAGAGACTATCTAATCCAGAGGGTTCCAACTGGTAGTTTACAGGCCAAATTTGGCCAGCATATGCATTTTGTTTGGCCTACACAGTGCTGGCTCTCACAAATTAAAAAAAATATATATATCCAATTAGTCACATTGCCAAATTTTTGAAATTAGATAATCACATTAATTATCTGCATTTCCAAATTATCTTGAAAAAAATTTGCAAGTATTGGCAACTTTGAGCCTACAGGACAATAGTTAATTGGAGCAGAATACAGGCTGCTCCTTTTATTTATTTATTTTATTTTAATTTTTTTTAAGAGAGAGTGCATGTGTGCGCAAGCGTTGGGGGTTGGAGTGGGGAAGGGCAGAGGGAGAGGGAGAGTGAGAATCTTAAGCAGGCTCCACACCCAGCGCGGAGCCCAACACCAGACCCAGTCTCACAACACTGAGATCATGACCTGAGCCAAATCAAGAGTCAGAAATACCTAACTGACTGAGCCACCCAGGTGCCCCCAGGCTGCTCCTTTTATATGGGGAAGGAGCTCACTAAGTCCCTGTATTATACGGATGGAAGTTTCTGTGATCTGTCCTGCATCACCCACGACCCTGACCTACATGTACCCAGGAAGGAGAAAGAATGTTGTTTGTGAGACTTATGCTGCATAAGTAACTTCGGGAGCCTGATTGGTTAACATTAGCTGGCCTCTGGGTCAGAATTGGCCTTTCTGGTCTAGAGGCTAAGAACTGTAAATCTTGCCTTACATCCCCTCTGGCTCCAGGCTGGACTGGCCCCCCAAAATGGAATCTAGGAAGGGAGACAAGCACACCTAGCCCAGGCTCCTTGAATATGTAAAGACATGATAACATGGAAATCAGCTCACTCCACATTGTACATAGGCAAACAAATGTTTAACTTCAGACCTGGTCATTTGCCCTATAAATACAGCCCTATGGTCAGTTGGAAGTCTCACCTGAGGGGAGGATGCACCACCCAGGCCTCTCAGTCAGGACTCCAGCCTGGCTGTCTCCAAGGAGCTTCCCCAGTTAGTGAGGTTGGATGTTGTAAGTACCTGATTTGATGTAACTTTGTCTTATTCTCCTTTACTGCTTACTATTGCCCTCATCTATGCACAGATTTCCTTTTCTTTTCTGTTTCTGTAGATTTTTATAATACCAATAAAGTGTTTTTTTTTCCCTTTGAAACTGAGAGTACAGCTGCCGTGAATCTTTTCTTCAGAACAGTCCCCAAAGAAACCACCCCTCCCCACTACATAACAGCTCAGTTTGCTTTACTCATCCATGTTACACACAATCTCTGTAAGTATTTGAATTTGTAACATCTGAATCTGCTCGAATCACTTAATTTTACAGATAAGCAAACAGAGGTTCAGATAAAAGGGACTCTGTCATCAGCTGGTGATGGACTTAAAATCTGGTATAAATATAAACCATTATTAGCTGTGGAACTGGTATTAGCTTTCCTTCCCACCTGGCAGCTGGCTGGGGGCAGAGTTAATTTTGAATGGGTGTGAACAGAGCAGAAGAGTCTGGGATTTTCCAAGACAAGAAAGCTGGAGAACAGTTTGGAGACACCAGGATCAGTGTTCCCTAAGTCCCTAAGTAGTTAGAGAGCTACTGCGTGATTATATGATTTGTGGGCAAATAACAGGATGTGATGGTGGCTTTTTCAGGAATTATACTTGGAGTCCAGATGCTAAATTCAGGTAACGGGGTTTACTAATGGTGGTTTTTACAACCATAAAAATTAATTCTGCTGGAATATAAGGTTGTTGTGGTTGGGGAATATGAAGTGGTAAACCCCTGCTTGGAATGTCCTAAGGCCTGGGAGGGTCTAACTGTGGACGGATAGGTGATTACCGTTGCCACCAACCAGGAACACTTCCGAAAAATAAATGGGAGACTCACTGAACATTTGATAGCCTAACATCTTCAGATGTCCTTTGTGGAAAATGTATTTTTTGAGCTCGTTAGAACAAAAAGTAGTCTGTGTATATCAGAGTCCTCAGTTTCACCAATTCTCAAACTTAATCCTTGCGTCTACTAATTCACTGCTTTTAGTTTGCTTCCATCCGATTCCTTTTCACATAGCTGACAGAATAATCTTTTAATCACCAAAATCTAATTAGGGTATTTGTCTACTCTGAAAATGTGGACCTTTGATCTTAGGATAAATTCTATCTGTTCACCCCTTTCTTAAACTGCTCAAGCTTCTTTTCTACTTCTCCTTCACACTTTAAAATTCAGCTATAGAAAATTGTGCCTAAGTCCTGGAATGAGCCTCGATCTCTCCAGCTTCTGGAATTTTGCACAGACTGTTGTCCTTGCCGGGAATATGGTTTTCCAAACTGCTAAGGATTGAAATGTTTGTATCCTCCCCAAATTAATATGTTGAAACCCAAATAATAGCATTTGGAGGTGGGGCTTTTAGGAGGTAATTAGGGTTAGATTAGGTCATGAGAGTGGAGCCATCATGAAGATACCGATGCCCTTACAAAAAGAGGAAGAGACATGTGATCTTTCTCTCCCTTCGTGTACCCCCCGAAGGAAGGCCATATATCTTTTTGAATCAGTGCTTTTATTTTCTTTGAGTAAATACCCAGTAGTAGAATTACTGAATCATGTGCTATTTCTATTTTTTTTTAAAGATTTTATTTATTTATTTGAGAGAGAGAGAGAATGAGAGCTAGAAAGCACGAGAGGGAAGAGGGTCAGAGGGAGAAGCAGACTCCCCGCTGAGCCGGAAGCCCGATGTGGGACTCGATCCCGGGACTCCAGGATCATGACCTGAGCCGAAGGCAGTCGCTTAACCAACTGAGCCACCCAGGCGCCCCGCTATTTCTATTTTTAATTTTTGAGGAAACACCACACTGTTTTCTACAGTGGCTGCACCAATTTACATTCCCACCAATAGTGCACGAGGGTTCCTTTTTCTCCCCGAGGTGTTTTTATGACTCCTCTAGTCTGGGTTGGTTATTCTTCCTAAGTGTCTCCAAAACACCTTATACTTCACTTTCATGTGGTTACCATGCTATAGCGTAAAATCTCATTTACTGCTTTGTATCTTCTACTTGACCATAAACTCTGTGGTGGCAGAGATTGTGTGTCCGGCTTGTTGGCAGTTTTATCCTTAGCTTTTAGCAGGTGGTAATAAATATTAATAAATTAGTAAATACTGGCTGGATGAATGAATACATTAGGTAGCAAGAAGAGGCGATTTAAGAAATCAGTCAAGCAAACAAAAACAACAAAAGAAAACTTTTTTTAACTTATGATGCTCTTAGAGGTCGCTACATTCTTACATTTTTAAAGACAACTTTTACTTGGCTACGGTCAGATGAAGTAATTGGCTGGGGAATTTGTCACGACCTGTCTGATCCATTTTAATTTCTTGTCTCTGCTTTCTGCAAAGACAGAAAATCTCTTTTAAATCCCACCAGTTTAAAAACTCGGTAATAGAGGAACTTAATAGACAGTGTCTTCCAACAACTGTATTTCTATATACATTAGGTGCTTACCCTTTGCAAGCTTGGGGATTCGCAGGGCCTGTGCCTGATTATAGTAACCCAAACTATAATCATTTCCTTTGGCATAAATAAAGTCAAGCAGTTAGTAAGAGGCCAAAGGCCCTCGCAGCCGTTTTAGTACAATTTGGATGGGTGCAGATGAAATTACAGAGTCCCATTTTATTTGTTGGCTGTTGTCCCAATTATGAGCTTAGTCACATCAGAGAGTTCAGAGAGATCAGAAATGGGGGTGGGGGAGAGGATGCAGTTCTAAATAATTATTCCATGACAGGACGGGCTTTCATTTGCTCTGACCAACATAGAGATTAACTCTAGACCTCTGACCGACTGATCCGATGTGGATTAAAAAAATTCTGCAATCTTCCAAAAACATTCATTATGTTCTCTTTAAAAAGTTTAACACTTAACGCAGCTGATGGTGGGGGTGGGGGTGTTGGGAAGAGATAGGGTTGAGAGAATGGCTGATTCAGAGGCTGCAATTATTTTGGGACTGGAAACAGAATTGAAATGACCCAGATGGTTAGCCTAATGAAGCTGAACCAAAATTTATGCCTAGAGGAGTCAGAGACACGTTTCCATCTCTCTGTGAGAGGGAATATATATGTGTGCGCATGTGCGTGTGTGTGTGCGTGCGCACAAGTGGGCATGCATGATTGGTTTTGGCTACAGAGGGCTTGGGATTATAGGAATAAAAGTGTGGCAGGCCAAGATGAATGTGCATAGGAAAGAAATCACAACAAAACACAAAACCTTTTCCTGCTACGGTCTGGCCTCGGGCAGACCTGCTCCCTCTCAATTGCGCCAGTGTGGAAAATCCTCTTTCCTTTGGCTTTGAAAATAGACCATATTTCCTGGGAGTGTATGGTCCTTTTGGATAAGGTGCTTAAAGTAGATCAAGCAGAGCAGGGGACATCCATGCTGCTGACTTGTGCCAGGGCATTTGTCCAAAACTCTATCGCTAGCAAAAAACATACTGTGCTACACGGTGTGACTGCTACTCTCACCTTGTCTGGGGACTTTGGTTTATTTACCTACACACCTGCTGCAGTGATGTGGGGCGAAGGGTGAAGATAGGGCTCAAGGTCCATTCCATATCTACCTGGGTTTTGGAACCATAGAAGAGTTTTTTAATTTAATTTAATTTAATTTAATAATTTAATTTAATTTAATTTTTTTAAGATTTTATTTATTTGAGAGAGAGAGAGAATGAGAGACAGAAAGCATGAGAGGGAGGAGGGTCAGAGGGAGAAGCAGACTCCCCGCTGAGCAGGGAGCCCAGTGCGGGGCTCGATCCCGGGACTCCAGGATCATGACCTGAGCCGAAGGCAGTCGCTTAACCAAATGAGCCACCCAGGGGCCCCAAAGAGTTTTTTTAATTTTAATTAAAGTACTTAATATATGTAAATCTTGAGGACACTGCCTGGCACATAGGATATAGGAATTACATTTTAACTATAGTTTTGTTATTATTTTATTATTTATTTAATATCTTAGCTGTGGGATTTGTTGCATTTGTCATTCAAAGGGACTTCTCTAATAAACGTCAGGAGCCATGAGCTTTACATGGGATAAGAAAGGAGACGGACTTAAGAACCAATATGGCAACTACACCACCTTGTATAATTGGGAATAAGTCATAGTTTCCTAAGCTGTAAAATAAAATTAGGATGGGGCAGAGTATTCCTAGAATCCCCCCTCAGTAGGGGGAAATAACATTTATTGCCTACAGGTCTATGTGTTATGACGGTGGGGGACTACCTATATCAGCTCATTTAATCCTCACAATGTACTTTTGAATTTGGCTTTAGGAGAACGAAATTCATGGAACCTAAGAACATTACAAAATAGAAATGATTTTTATTTATTGAATGCCTCATGTGCCAAACTCTCTACATACAATATATCATTTCCTCATGATCACCCTACTGGTTATATTATTATTATCCAGATCTTTAAGTGAGACAAGTATGGCTCAGAGAGACTCAATGATCCATGAAGATCGCATAGCCAGTAAGCGCTGGAGCATAGATTTGAACTCATGTCTCCTCAATTCATAAATCCATGTTCTTACTATTAGAATAGAGCTGCTTTGTGAGATTGCCTTCCTATTAAGTCACATCGGTTCTAATCGTACTTGAATGAATCTAAGATGCACTTGCTTGATAATAAATTCTATCGACCCTGTTCAAGAGCTAAGGGAATAAAAAGTGTCCTAGGGAAAAGCATGCTTCAAAAAGCACAGCTTGCCATATGTGCAGAGGAGAGGAAATTAAGTGAGAAGAAACCAAATTGGTGAGTGCTTCCAAAGACACGGTGATATAAGCCATTTCTAAACTAGAGATATCGTGTGGTTTTGGCCCCAGTGTGAACGCATGTGTACATGTTGGGGGAGGAGAGAGATTCAAATAGTGCAGGTCTGGACCTCTTGTCACAGGACAGAGCTGAGGCTGCTACTCACGTGGGCTTCCCATGCGTGCATACAGGGAGAAGTTTGTGGGTGGGCAGTGGGAATGGGGAGAATGACCAACCCGTGTACGTCCCATGGCTTAGTGGGCACTGCCGTGTGGGTTCTCACTTTGGCCTTGTATTTGGGAAGGGATTGCTTGGGGAAGTGTATTGGCAGTGGGAAGGTGGCAGGATTTTCCCTTTTTGTTTGTGTGCGGAGTCCCTGGCTCCAGCTAATGAATTGCTCGCAATGGCAATATATGTCTCGTGGGCAAGGTAGCACACTGAAGCTCCAATTCTGTCTTGTTTCTTGTTGGGGTGACCCCAAGCAAGTCATTCCACCTCACTGAACTCTGAGGATCACAGTGATCACCTACCTCGCAGGGATCCTGTAAGGAATGGACAAGAAACACGAAGGTAAGTGCCACATAAATGCTAAGTAATGCTATTAATTCTCCCCTGGACAGTGGTTTGCCCATCTAGTGTGCTAAATCTCCCTTGAGCACAGGACCTCAGGATAGGATGTTCTTGCAAAAAGAGTTTACACCACAAAGCAGATCATATTAGGGGTCTGGCTGCAAGAATGGCAGACACATGGAAAGAGATAAAGCTGAAAAGTCATTATTAACTCCGTCTACTGCGCTCTGGAGTCTGTAGCACACATTACATGGTGCTTCCGTGCCCTTCTGTTTAAGTCACATTCTCAGAGTGCAAATCTCTACTTGATTTTATCTTTCTAAACAAAACTGGATTCTGAACTTTGGGAATATAAGTTTTTCATAAGTGCTGGAAGTACTGAAACAGAGGAGAGTGTTTTTTTTTTTTTTCAGTCTTTCTGTGTGCTTGGTTCAGATAGAATTGCTCAACTCTTGGCCGTGATCCGTGAAGCTGCTGGCTACCCTGGGTTCCTAAATGGTTTTGAAAACTGTTAGAAACCATTGCAGCATGCAGCTGAAGGGAGACAACCATGTTGGCTGCCGGGGGATTTGGGGTTCAAGCTGCTGGCTCTTTCTCATACCAGTCACACTGACAATGGCTTTGGGCAACAAGACTTGACTTCTCAATTTCTAGGTTATGTGTTGACAGCGAAAAACGCTTCCTCTGGTGGGATTCTGTTGCATCAATCTCTCATACACAAATGGTGAAGCAGTTTCAACCAAAATTTTAATTTATTCATTCCTTCATTTGACAACATGTGTAGTTAACTTTTAAGAGAGAGTTAAAGGTTCCAGTCGACTATATGATGTCTGGTTAGCTATTTTAAAATTAGAATCGGGACAGACTTTATCTTTGCTTGCAAATGGGACTCCTTGGTCTGGTTTTCTAAGTTAGAGATTTGTTGCTTCTGGAAACTTTCTTGTCCTGGTTTCCCTGACACTGTACTCTCCTGGTCTTTTGTTGAATTCCTTGGCGATTTCTTGTCAGTTTCTTTTTGCTGGCTCCTCTGCTGGACCTTTAAACTTTGCATTGGTTTAGTTAATGCCTGCTCCTTGATCCTCTTCTCTTTTTGAACCCACTTATATTAAAATATTGGGAGATCATTAAATATTTTTTTATTTTATTATGTTATGTTAGTCACCATACAATACATCATTAGTTTTTGATGTAGTGATCCATGATTCATTGTTTTCCTGTAACGCCCAGTGCTCCATGCAGGATGTGCCCTCCTTAATACCCATCACCGGGCTAACCCATCCTCCCACCCCCCTCCCTTCTAAAACTCTCAGTTTGTTTCTCAGAGTCCATAGTCTCTCATGGTTCATCTCCCGCTACAATTCCCCCCCCTTCATAAATATTGATAACTCTGAAATATATATCTCGACTCCAATGCCTGCCTTGATTTCCAGATTCATATATTTGATTCTCTTTCTGATTTTCCACTTGGAGATGGAACTGGAACTTTCAGATTAACATGTTGAGAACTGAACTTCTGATTTCTCCTTCTCTAAACCTGCTTCTCTCCCAGTCTCTCCTATCTTCCTTGTTGGTGACACCATCCATTTGGTCGTTCAGGCCAAGCACTTAAGGAGTTTCCTGGATTGCTCTCTTTCCTTTACCCTCCTGCCCATCGACAAGTCCCAGAAATGCTGAATCCCAGCACTTCTCACCATCTATACTGCTATTAGCATGGTTTGGGCCATGCTTCTCTTATTTGGGCTACATTGCAATGGCCTCCTAAATCATATCCCTGCACCGGTCTTGTCTCCTACAGTTTATTCCCCGTATGGCACGAGGTGGAATACATTACTTGTGTTTTTTTATTCATTTATATTTCATAGATGAAGAGACTTCAAGGAAGTGACTGACTTGTTTCAGATCATACAAGCATAAGATGGAAGAAGGACTAGAATCCAATTCTCCATAGCCCTGAAATAGTTAACCTTTGAATGATTTCAGTCCCGCCACCTAATCATTTAAATTAGAAAGTCTAATTTTAAGATTCTACTAATAGCGACTAATAATTACATAACACTTACTATGTACCAGGCATAGTTCCAAAGGCTTTATGTAATTTAGGTTCATTAATCTTACATTAACCCAATGAACCATAAGCTACTATTATTGCTATCTAAAGATGAGGAAACTGAGGCACAGAGTTGTAAAGTGTCCTCAGGCCCAGTTTATGCAGCCAGCAGGTAGCGGAGGGGGGATCCAAACACAGGCATCTGACTCTGGAGTTGTGCCCTTAACTGCTGGGTTATACTGACCCTCGGCTGAAGCTGTAAGTTCATCCAACATGACCCATTAGTCTTTTTGAGGGTATTTTTCTTTTTAGACATTAGTTGTTATATCTGTTAAATGAATTAACTATGATAACAAAAAGTATTCACTACTTCACCAGTTCTTTCTCACGTAGAGCTAAGAGGTAAATTGAAGTAGCTTTTACATTTTTTTTCCCTATATACATGTGATTTTTGGGCCCACATTTTTTAGCTATAGGTAATATTTACCCCAGGGACAGACTCAAAATGAACTCCCCAATTGCCTCAAATATTTTCTATTTGGTAACATTTCCCCAGAAGGCTCTGCCCTGAAAACTGCTACATGAAACAGCAAATCCTATCATGTCCCAAAGGGGCCGCTTGCAGTTTAAAAAAAATCGCCGGTCTCTCTCTTTTGCACCTGTGCTATGCTTGGGAGATTTATTTAGTCAGGGAAAACTTCAAAAAGGATTGGCAATTTGAACTGAGTCTTGATGAGCTGAAAGAATTTTGAATGTTGAAAAGGGGAGGTTTCACTCGCACCAACTTCACATTGTGGGATGTAAAGACAACAACAAGCCTGTTTGCAATTTAATTTAATGATTGTGATGCTAATTTCTTTGTGTCGCAAAGGTGAGATATTATGTGGTTTGTCTGGGTAATCTGTAAGGTAACACCACCCAGGAACAGAATTCCGCTTCCTTTCACTCCCGGACTGCCTCTCCAGCCCCTCCATCTTTGTGAAGAATTCTTTGTTGATAAGGGACTCATTATCATTATTGATTAAACTTTGCCATCTCTGATGTCGGCAAATACCTTCTCATTTTAATCTGTCTCAAAGCCATGTTTTATGCTTACTATGTTTTAATTTGTCCCTAGATTGTATTTGCCTGATGCTGGTATAAAGATTGAGGACTCTCTTGGGGCATTTTTGTTTGCAGATATATGATGGTCCTGAAGGATAAGCTTGGAGACTCGCAAACGGAACTTCTTGGCGACAACCTCCCTCTGCCTGTTGCCTTGAAACTAGACTCATAAACTAAAGCAGGGGATAACGTTCCATAGTAAAACCTTTAATCCACTTCCGTCTTTAACCCCGGGAGCGTTTTTTTTTTTTTTTTTTTTACCTCAATCCTTAACATTTTCCTCTCCCTGTGATGCTCTATTGTTCTATTGACCTCTACAAATATCAACTCTGTTAGATTTTTGGTGAGTTCAGAGTTTTGTCAAATGCTATGGAGATGATACTTTCATAATATTTTGAAATAATTCCACAGTCACAGAAAAGTTGCAAGCCTAGAAAAATAAATTCCTGTGTCTTTATCGCTCAGATGCCCCAATTGTTACCATTTTACTGCATTTGCTTGACATAATGCTACTTTGAAATGACCATTTATTTTTTAATTTTTTAAAACATTTTATTTATTTATTTGACAGAGAGCGCAAGAGCGAGTGAGCACAAGCAGGGGGAGCAGCAGAGGGAGAGGGAGAAGCAGGATCCCCGCTGAGCAGGGAGCCCGATGCAGGGCTCCATCCCAGGATCCACCCCCCATACCCCCTTCCATCAGACACTTAACTGACTGAGCCACACAGACGTCCCTGAAATGACCATTTCTTAATTCTCAGAATTCTAGCCAGTTCACTACTGAGCTCATCAAACTGTGAAGGGTCTGTTTGGATACTAATGGGAGGAGGGTTAGGAAGGGAATGGGATTATTGTAAGAAAGAGGGGATGAAGAGAGGGGACAATTACTAGAGAAACAGTGGAAATTTTGTAGTAACAGTGTCTTAGGAGTGCTACTATCCTCCAGCAAGGCGGGTGTGCTAGACACGGTGTGTCAGCGACGCTAGTTTCTTCTAGGTGCTCAGAATATCTTACTTTCCAAATAGGCTCCAATGTCAATTTTCCCTTATAAATGGGTAACAAATTACAGTGTTCCCATTTAGGTGGCTAACAGTGGTGCAGAAAATAAAGTCAAGTGCAAAAAGTTACCCCTTTGGGACACTACATGGAAATGTATAAGGATTTGCCTGATGATGCCAACTGAAGACCCATCTGAGAAGGTTTGTGAATGACCCACAGGTCACACAGCCAGAGAGATTGCCGGTGAAGTGGCAAATTGCCAAGACCTCTCAGCGGTGTGTACCATCCTGATGGGTGCCGCTCCCGGCTCTCCCGCCTGGCCTGGGAGGGAAATGAGTAATGGGATTTGAATTGGCAAAAACAAGGATTTTCACTTTAAAAGGGATCTTTTATTCTTGAGCCAAAGCCAATTGAAATACCCAGAGCCTGGGCGTTTTTATTCAGACAAGAACAATGAGATCAGTTTTCAACAGAAAATGAGGGAAAAGGAGAGAGACAGCAGCTGAGGTAATCGGCTGCAAAGGACAAAGTTTGAAATTAAATATTATGGCTTAAATAGTCCTGTAATTCAAGCTGCCCCTCTCCCTCCCTCCTCTGACCACCCCCTCAATCTTGTATTAAATAAATAAAACAAAGAACTCCTCACCACAAAATGGGAGACAATTTTTTTCTAATAGAAGAAAATTCTCTCTGCAGCATGAATTTGAGCCATAGCGATTTGATTTCTATGGAGATAAAGAGGCAGGGAAGTTAGTGCTGTTTGGAAGGGAATGTAAATGCGGTGTTAAGGAGTGAGGAGGAAAACTTCACACAGGCTGGCTTATTAGAATTTGCTGTACTTTATCCTGTTTTCACAGAGCAACAGAAGGGATGTAGGGAAGTTTTATTTAATTTTTAGGGCAATTAGGGAGAGGAAACCCAGGCTGAGTGACTGTAGACTGCTCATTACCTTCTGGCGGGCAGAAGGAAAGTGCATATTTTAAATGTTAAGATCAGATTATTTATAAGTTTCACTTTGAAATTCAAGGGCATGGAAGGAACGATAACTCGATTAGCAGAGGAAACAGCCTTATGTACACAGCTGGTTTCATCTCTGTAATAGGTCAGAGTCTGAAGAGCAGCATTTCTTAGTCTCTTCCTGGAAATGACAGATTCTGGGGGGAACCAATGAGGTTTAAAAAAGAAAACAACTTTTAGACATTTTCGTCCCCAATCTTTTAATGAATGTTGTGATGGGGATAGGCACTTCTAGAAGATCTTGTGTCTATCCAGTAATGGCAGTTTTGATGCTGCATCTTTCTTGGAATGAATTACTGTTTCGAATTCCTGATCCCAGTTTCTCCAGCTTCCCTCAGGTCTTCCCTTGAGCATCTGTCGGCTGTGGCTGGGGGCGGGAAGAGTGACAGAGGACACACATGGAGGCTGCCCACCACACCCATGTGTGTGGTGGTTCTTACAGGCGGTGGAAGCCTTGTCAGATGGGAAGCCCCTTAAGAGTTGTTTATTATATCCCACTAGTCTTTGTGTGTAGGAGAAACAATTTGTTATTTAAAATCCCAGCTGACTGTAGCCGCTTCTGAATCCTAAGGAAGTGGCAGAGTTTCTCTTTGGAATAGATGAGCCATTTAGCTGTGGGAAAAAAAAAAAAAAAAAGCTTCAGGGAATGGCTTGAAAAGCATAGGAATGAGAAAAAGAATCAACTGCCTTTATCAATAAAACAAGAATTTTGAGGGACTGGACAAGAGAAAAGGAGACCCAACTGTAATGAGGAAGCTAAGGATTTACACAGTTTACTGTGAGCATGGCCAGTGGGCATGGTTGAAAGGCACTTACAATATGGATATCTTATATACATTTTTTAAAGATTTTCTTTATTTATTTGAGAGAGAGAGAGAGCGAGCATGAGCAAGGTGAGGGGCAGAGGGAGAAACAGACTTCCTGCTGAGCAGGGAACCTGATGCGGGGCTCGATCCCGGGGCTCCAGGATCATGACCTGAGCTGAAGGCACATGCTTAACCAACTGAGCCACCCAGGTGCCCTCTTATATACATTTTTAATTAAGTTTCCTAGGCAGTGCGGCAGCATAGCCCTCCTGTCTCTCCCTAAACCTTCCTAGATGTCTGACCTATGTCCAGTCCTCAGTTTGTTGGTACTTCAAGTAGAGGGGGAGCTGGTGGTTGAAGCAGTGTGAAGGCTGTAGTGAAATGACCCTGTTAAACCAACTAATAGAACTCACAAGGGATTCTAAGCCAGAGCCAACCAGGGGAAAAAGAAATGCTCCCCTCACCTTTTCTGAGGAATCTCAGTAGAGGTTGGGAAGGACAGCAAAGTTTCCTCTCCTTGTGAAAGGGGAACATTTCAAGAGAAGTTTAACTCCAGATGAGTTTTGGGATAGAAAAGTAGGAACCGTATATAAGTTGAACTGAAATGAATGTGGGAATGTGGAGGAATTTTTAGATTGTCCTTTAAAGGTTTCACTTGAACCTAAAACCATTTATAGCTTCCTTTTTCTCTAAGGGAACACGGAGTATACACTGCATGTATTATCATGGTGGGGGTGAGGCACTGGTAAAAATTCAAAATGTGCACTTCTACCAGGAAAGGGGTTCACTGGGAGGAATGTAAACTGTATGTTTCTAGGGCGGCTCTGTTCTAACACCATCACTTTCTTCACAGTAGGAGGGAACAGTGGTGTGATTCCCACCAGCCCTTTGGCTGCCATCCTTGTGTTGGACATTAAACTCAGAGCAGAAGTAAAATAGCACTGTGGAAAATTCAAGCTAGTAAGTGGTTCTGAAAAAATGTTTTGCTTCGTCAGTTTTCAATTTTTCATTCTGTGGAAGACATTGAATTTCTAGGTGCCATTTTTAAAGGTGCCAAGAGAATCAAGGTAGTTCCACCAGGGTAATGAGTTCCTGTTATTGATGTCTTCATTTATTCACTCATTCTTTTATCAAGCATATATTTAATGCATATAATGCTTTTGAAAGATGCTGGGTATTGAATGCATGAAACGGCAGACTTTTAAATAAGGTATTAAAATACTGAGATAAATGCTAATAGAAGGCCATATAAAGTGCTAACAGGAACACAGAATACAGTCACATAAAATAGTTATGCCTAAAATTGGGGACAGGATAAGATGGGGGAAGAGGAGAGAATTTTGTCTATACGTCACCCTACCTTTCTTTCTTACCACTTAGCAGAAAAGGTATTTGTATTTCTTAACTGCTTCCAGGCCTTTATGTCCCTTCTTCTAAGACACTGTTTTTGTTATAGGAATCTCATGATAGATAGTGGTTTACTTTTTGAGATTTTTTTTCCAGTATTAGGCTTTTGTGGACTAGCCATATGGCTCTGACGCTTAGGCACAGCGTTGCCTCAATGGGAAATTGGCTTTTTTTGAGTTTCAGATGTACCTTTGAAATAGGATTTAATTTGGAATCATCTGCATGATGACATTTTAAGTATAAATTCCTAGCCATTAGGATAAATTTCAAGAACAAGCCTATAGAAGTACAACTGTAGCTGTGAAAAAAAAATGTTTCTACCCCTGACTCGAAAAGCCACCATAACACATTTTTTTTTCCTTTTTAGAAGATTTTATTTCTTTATTTTATTTGAGAGAGAAAGAAAGAAAGAAAAAGAATGCGTGCGAGTGGGGCCGTGGCGGGGGAGGGCAAAGGGTAAAGGAGAGAGAGAATCCCAAGCAGACGCCACATTAAGCGCGGAGCCCGATGCAGGGCTTGATCCCACGACCCCAAGACCATGCATGACCTGAGCTGAAACCAAGAGCTGGATGCTTAACCAGCTGAGCCACCCAGGCATCCCCACCATATCATATTTGAACTATCTTGCCACTAGTTACCTTAATTCCTGTGGGTATCTTAGGCTGGAGAAATTTGGCATTGTTGAATTCAACATTGAACATTGGTTTTAAAAGTCTACTCATTTTCCAACAACAAAAAACTAAACAGCCTGACTCAAAATGGGCAAAGGTCTAGATAGACTAGCCATTTCTTCAAAGAAGATATGCAAATGGACAAGAAGCACATGAAAAGATGCTTAATATCACTAAACATAAGGGGAATTTAAATCAAAAACCACATTGAAATACTGTTGCTTCATACCTGTTAGTATGGCTACTATAAAACAAATAAACAAAATGTAACAAGTATTGAGGAGGATGTGGAGAAATTGGAATGCTTGTACACTGTTGGTGGGAATGTAAAATAGTACAGCTGCTGTGGAAAACACTATGGCAGTTCCTCAAAAAATTAAAATTCTAAAAACAGAATTGATGTGATCCAGCGATTCCATTTCTGGGTAAATACACAAAAGAATTGAAAACAAGGTCTCGAAGAGGTTTGTATACCCGTGTTCACAATGGCATTATTCATAATAGTTAAAAAGTGGAAGCAAGCCAAGTGTCCATTGATAGATAAATGGATAAGCAAAATGTAGTGTGTACACACACACACACAATGGACTATTATTCAGCCTTAAAAGGGAAGGAAATTCTGACATATGTTGCAACATTGATGACCCTTGAGGAACCTAATGTACATTACACTTGCATTAACTTATGCTAAGTGTAATTAGCCAGTTACAAAAAGGCAAATACCATATGATTCCATCAATATGATATATCTAGAGTAGTCAGAATCAGAGACAGAAAGTAGAACAGTGATTTTCAGGGGAAGGGGAGCGGGGAGTTATGTGTTATAGGGAGTAATGTGTATAGAGTTTCAGTTTTGCATGATGAAAAGAATTCTAGAGATGGAAGGCGGTGATGGTTGCACAACATATATTTAATGTCACTTTGTACATTTAAAAATGGTTAAGATGGTAAATTTTATGTTATATGCATTTTACCACAATAAAAAAAATTGGAAAAAGAGAAAAGAAAAGTCTACCCATTTGCTTTCTGAAATGGTTAACTCTTATTTGGGAGTAATTACAAATCTGTTGTTTTCTTAACCAAATCTCAAATGCTAATAGTAAATTAGCATAAATTAGTTAGGCTGTGTTAGTAAGAAACTAGTCTGACCTAAGCTATTTGTAGTGGATGCTATGGGGTGCCACGCATCTCTCCTGTAAGACCAAGAGCCACATTGCCCCAGCTGCTGGGAGTGTTAGCAGCCTATGGCTCGTAGCTGATTCCTCACCCACCCTGCTCAGGAATTGCCCTCAGCAGAAGGGAGCTACGTCATTCAGGGCTGCACCTTCTCCCTGTATCTATTAACTGGTTGATATGGAGGTAAACCTGCTTGGCTGCTTTGCCTCAATTTGGGACAACTCTGAAGGGTTATCTGTCACAGAGAACAATATTCCATTCAAGAATAACTCCTAGCATTCCACTGGGCCTTGGTAGAGATGGTGAAGCTGAAACTGGGGTCAGAGTTGTCCATTATGAACTGGGTTTGGTCAGACCCACCAGGTCACCTCTGGGCAGGATCAGCAGCAATTTATCAAATGATGGTAACAATATATTCAAAATCAGGCATGGACAAGGCGAGAAGGCATAATTATACGTAGAAACCCATATCAACCACAACTCTTGGGCTGCCATAATCCCTTCGCTCACTCCTCTGGCCTTGTGGGGAATGTTTTATAACCAAAAGGCCTTGCTTGGTTTATGAATAATTTTGCTTATTACATGGATGCAAGTTGAAAAGGGACTGCTGCTTCATTATGGTACCATTTGGATGTGATTTTAAAAGACAGCAATGAAGGGGCGCCTGGGTAGGTCAGTTGGTTGAACGTCTGACTCTTGATTTTGGCTCAAGTCATAATTTCAGGGTCCTGGGGTCGAGCCCAACCTCGGGCTCTGAGCGCAGTGCAGAGTCTGCTTGTCTCTCTCCCTCTGCTCCTCCCTGCCCCCTGCTTATGTGCCATCTCTCAATAAATAAATAAATAAATAAATAAATAAAATCTTAAAAAAGAGAGTGAGAGAGATAGCAATGAAGAGAAATCCCTGCAGTGGTCAGCACTTTGTGACAAGAGAGGTTTGCTTTAGTAAAGATATATATAGATTTCTGAGTGGTGGCAAATGGCTTGTTGTTAAAGCAGAGGCTAGAAGGGGAAAGATTGAAAATAGGGACAAGGAGATCAGAGCATATGGGAGTAGGTACAAAGTATAAAGATCTTTGTGGCTATGTTAATTCCCACTAAAGAACATCCCCTATGGGAGAGAGAGCAACAGCCAAGTAAACTGAACAACCTGCCAATCAACGTCAGGCAGGCTCTATCATCCTTTACTCCAATGCCAGCCCAACAGGGTATTCACCATGATGCGGTAGAGGCTATGCATGGGCCCCAAAGCATGGATTGCCACTTACGAAGGTTGATCTAGGTACTGTTGCTTCCAAATATCCAATATGCCAGTCACAGGGATCAACAATGAGCCCCCAGCCTAACACACTCCCTTTAGGAGACCAATAAGGCATATGATGGCAGGTTGATTACATTGAACTCTTTCCATCATGGAAGGGAAAGCTATTCATCTTGACTAGAGATGACACATATTCTAAGTATGGATTTGCTTTTCCTATTTGCAGGACCTCTCTGTCTAGGGGCTTATATAATGTTTGATCTACCAACATAGTAACCTATATCACATCACTTCAGACCAAAGGACCCACTTTATAGTAAAGGAGAAGAAAATTGGGCACATGACCATGGGATCCGATTATCTTTGAACATACCATGCCACCCAGAATATCCTTACTTGACAGACTGATGAAATGGACTTTTAAAGGCTCAACTCAGGGGCCAGTTTGAAGGTGAAACTCTTTGAGGATAAGGCACTATTTTCCAGTGTGTGTTATATACCATAAATCAACAACTGATCATCAAATGACCTTGATCATCAAGAGGAAGTAGAGTGGCTGTTACATGACAGCAGCAGGAGGGACATCTGTAACACCCAGAGGATCTCCTGGGTCATCTCTTGATACTCCACTGTTCAATTTTAGTGATAGACAGGTGCAGCAACCACAGACTGAAAATGGCCTGATGTCTAGGGGCTCAGATCCCTCAGGGGTGAGGGTCTGGGTTGCCTCAGGAAGTATGCTATTTATACCACAGAGCTGTGAGATGAGTAGTAGATGAGGAAGAAGATAAGCATCGCTTATGCTCTAAAGACTGGCTGCAGTGGTCGCTGTCATTTGTTCTTTTGTAAGCTTCCCTGGGAAAAAAAAGACCAATTAAAATTCTGAAGGAGTTCTTACCAGGTGGAGTGGATTTACCATATGATGAGCATAGATGTAGGTGGTACAAGGATGAGCTATAATCAGTGCTGCGTAAGCCTCCCAGCTTCCCTTTCCAGGACTGAGGTACTCCTTCCCTCACTGGGAGGAGTTTGGACTGCTCAGGTTCCCAACTAAACCCTTCCCTGGGAGTTTTCCTTGCCAATGGGAGCTATCTCACCCACAGTACTTACCCTTCTCTGGGGAAAACTTTGCCTCGTGACTGGTCCGTACAGAGAATATAAAGGTCCAGGCCCCTTTGCTTCAATTCAGGCCAACTCCAAAGGGCCATTCCTGCTCCAGATCTCCTCATGAGACTGGCTGAGGCTTCTGCTACACCTGTGTGGCAGCTCAACTTCTCACCCTCCTTAATCCTGCTCTTCTCATTTCTTTCGAGGCATTGTTCCCTAGAGCATGTTCCATGAAACCTCCACCACACAAATCTCTGCCACATAGCAGGTTTCCCTTGGAATCTGACCCAGGCCTAAGGTGATTTCAAGTGTGCGCAGAACCCAAATTCAGGAAAACCTGAACTCTCCAGATTCAGGAAGCTGAGAAATCCTAACAGAACTAAGCCATGTGGAACCAGTTTCCAGAAGTAGAGGGTTTGATCTTCATTTCAGGCATTTGCCATTAAGGTGAATTAGCTGTGCTATTCGAATCTGTTCCTCTCCGCATCTGTTTGCTGCCACTTATCAAAGTCTTTATATATTCCCAGATCAAATGGTGTAAAGAGGGAGGGATCTATATCTCCCAAATACTAATTAAATACAAAAGAGGAAATACTGACTTTATAGTGGAAAATTCTGGCAGATGCCAACTTGAGTGTGTGATCAAGGTAAACATTACCTTGGGAGAGATAAACACAGTGTGTCTCCCAAATGTGACATACTGAGAAGAGCAGTGTCATTTCTCTGGCTTTGCTGCCTTGGATTCTGGTCACAAGTGAACAGTGGTTAGACCTAGGGTTGGGGTCACCTTATAGAATAAAAGACCTGTACTCCTTTGTTTCAAGTTTTTATTTAAATTCCAACATACAGTGCAATATTAGCCTCAGGTGTGGAATTCAGTGATTCATCACTTACATATAACACTCAGTGCTCCTCACAAGTGCTCTCCTTAATGCCCATCACCCAGTTTGCCCATCCCCACCCACCTCCCCTCCAACAACACTTAGTTTGTTCTCTATAGTTAAGAGTCTGTTTTATGGTTTGCCTCTCTCTCTTTTCTCCCCACTATGGTCATCTATTTTGTTTCTTAAATTCCGCATATGAGTGAAATCATATGGTATTGGTCTTTCTCTGACTTATTTCACTTAGCATGATGCTCTCTGGGTACATCTATGTCAATGCCAATGGCAAGATTTCATCCTTGTTACGGCTGAGTAATATTCCATTGTATATCTACCACAACTCCTTTATCCATTCAGCAGTATATGGGCATTTGGGCTCTTTCCACAATGTGGCTATTCTGCTGGTAATGCTGCTTTAAACATCAGGCTGCATTTGTCCCTTTGAATCAGTATTTTTGTAACCTTTGGGTAAATACCTAGTAGTGCAATTGTTGGGTCATAGGGTAGCTCTGTTTTTAACTTTTTGAGGACCTTCCATACTGTTTTCCAGAGTGGCTGCACCAGCTTGCATTCCCACCAACAGTGTAAGAGGGTTCCCCTTTCTCCACGTCCTCGCCAACATCTGTTGTTTCCTCTGTTGTTGATTTTAATCATTCTAACAGGTGTCATGTGATAGCTCATTGTAGTTTTGATTTGTATTTCCCTGCTGATGAGTAATGTTGAGCATCTTTTCTTGTCTGTTAGCCATCTGTATGTCTTTTTTGGAAAAATGAAAAGACCTGTACTCCTTAAGACTATGAAGGATGAGAGATAGGAAAAACCTAAGTAAAAGTAATGCGTGTTTACAGGTACAATCCTAGACTAGAAACGAAAAAGAGCCATTATTAAGACAGATGGCAAAATTGATGCCAGTAGATGGCACCATTGGAATGGTGTCTGTAAGTCGGATGGTGGTGTATCAATGTTTACTTCCTGACTAGAAGGAGTGTATAGTATTAATATAGGACAGTGTCTTTGTTTTGGAGGAAGGGGGTACACACTGCAGTATTTAAGGGATGGGTCAACAACATCATCTTTCTCTAAAGAAAGAGAAACGGGGAGAATGTAAAATTTAACAATCGGAATCTGCAAAGGGCATGCAGCAGTTCTTTGTGCTTTGCTGGTACATTTTCAGCAGGTTTTAAACTATTTCAAAATTTAACAAATTTAAATTAAAGAGAGAATCTGATTGGGTCGTTCATAACCATCCCTTCACTTTAGACTGATCATTCCACTTTCCTCATTGGACAATGACAGTCAATTGATGGCTAATTTCAGGATGCTGGTTGCTCTTGGTTTTGTCAATTTGGTTAGGGTACAGGGCCATCATCAAACATGAAATGTTTGCCTAAGTTCCCTTAGTAGAGCCTGGGCCCAGGGAAGCTGTGAAGGGCATTTAGTATGTTTCTCAACAAAGAACTTGAAATCTTTCTCTTCATTAAAACAACAAACAGTTTCTTAGGATACTTACATTACCAGTGCTGTGCTTTCTTGCTCACCAGATTTTACACTCAGACAGATCCTTGTCTGGATATCAGTTTAGCTACTTTATGACCTATTTATTATTAGGGTCCCTTTTATAGAATAGGTACAAATATACCCAACCAGTGGGAGATTGTGATGAGTAAATAAATAATAAGGTGCTCAGCACAATCACTGGTATATAGTAAGCCCTCAATAAATCATAGGGGTCGTGCGTTATTGTGGTTTTAATTTTCATTACTTGCCATCCTTTAATCTGGGAGAAGCTTGGGGTTTTTTTGTTTGTTTGTTTTTCTTTTGTTTGTTTGTTTTGCTTTTTTTTCATTTTAATTATATTTGAGTGGTAAACCTTTGACACGTCTTTCAAGGAGAAAGATTTGCTTTGGAAACTGTCAGCCAGTTTTTTCCATCTCTATGCTCTTAGGTCTGTAGTCAATGTTTTTCAATTTCTAGGGGTTAAATGAGGACACCAAAATATTGTTAGTATAGTATTTGGTTCCAAGCCTTTCAGTTCTATTTGGTTAAGTGCTTTATGATCCGTTTTATTTGTTAGTCCCAACACAGTCTTATGAGGTCCATGATCATTTTTATTTTTACTCCATAGGTATTTTTTAATTAGCTTAAGTGAGTTCATGTAACCTCAAGAAGGTCAGTGGTGGTGCTTAACTTCAATTCCTTCAAATCCTAGAATTTTACTTGGTCCTCTGGGCCTTGCCATTTCTCTTGATTTCTGTGTTTTTGACATGGTTATGGATGTAAGCTATTGTTCAAATGAAAAAAAAAAGCAAAGAAAGCAATATGACTTTTTAATGAAAGAAGTTTGCAAACAAGACCCCATCGGCTCAGCATTAAATTACATTGATTTATTTTTTTCAAGTTTTAGCTTATGATTGTCACTTTTTTGAGTCTTTCTCATGTGTTCTATATGTTTTCCTTTGCAAATTTGTTAAGCGTTAGACCACTTAAATAATCTGGAATATTTAATATTTGACATTTTATGAATTGACTGTCCATCAAGGGTTATAGAATCTTTTTCATGGCTAGTCCTTTTCTTCTGCTTTCAGGACAATGTCAAAATCTGCACTATTCTTACCTTCTATTGAAGGAAATGAGAGAATTACAGAGGTGATGCATTTAGAAATGCAGCTAATACTATATAATGCTATGCAATTTTGAGATCTTAAAATGAGCCTTGGCTCTTCAGAAGCCCTAGAGAAGGGATTTTCTGGAAGAGGTTTTTCAGAAACATGAGGCAAATTTCTGAAAGTCAAAGAGCTTAATGAAAAAGTAGTGGTCCTTGCTCTACCTCTTTCTATTCCCTAGTCCCGAGATACAGAGTCAACCCCTTTCAACTCTGGCCTTCATATGTCTAAATAATAATAATAAACAAATAATGTTATTTCCTGATTAGTTTTAACTTTAAACATTATCTAATGAATTGGATTGTATTGACTTTTTAGAGATTCATATTAGTTATATTTTACTGTATAGCAAATTACCTTAAAACTTGGAACCTTAAAACAACAATCATTTATTTTCTCACAGTTCCTCTGTGTCAGAAATGTGAGTGCAATTTAGCTGGATGCCTCTAGATCAAGGCCTCAGGCTACTGATTGCCATCAAGCTATTGGCCAGCCTATGGTTTCACCCTGTGGCAGAGGAACCAATTCCAAACTCACTTAGGTGGTTCTTGGAAAAATCCCGTTCTGCGGGTTGTTGGACTGGGGATCTTATTTCATTTGTGGATCTTC
>NW_027397066.1:134549488-134632882 GCF_003265705.2 Callorhinus ursinus
GGAGGAGATTAAACTAGGGCTTGACTATCAGAAGGCAAGGTCTATTGGGAGCAATATTAGAGAGTGCCTTCCATAGTTCAGTCTGGATCCCAGTAATCCAAGTCCATCCCACATGCAAATACCTTCCCTCCCAACCGATATCTCCTGAAGTTTCATCTCATTACAGCATCAGCTCAAAGTCCAGAATCTTATCAAATTAGGTCCAGGCATGGATAGGATTCATCATCAAATGTAGTTCCTTAAATACAGCTCCTTGGGTACATATCCCGTCAATCTGTAAAGCTGTGGAACTAAACAGACAAATTATCTCCTTCCTTACTTCTCCTCCAATGTACAATGGTGGGAGAGACATAGGCTATTTTTTTTTATAAAATTTACTGTTAAAAAAGGGAGGGGGATGGGATGCAGAAGGGAGTCATTGATAGGAATTCTGAATCCATCTAGGCAAATGTTTGATAATTATTTAAATCTCGAGGTCTGGAATAATTCTTCATGGCTTTTGGCTCTGTTCTCCTGGTTCCTAGTTCCACCTCTTAGTCATCCCCTTTTTCTTTTCCTTTATGAAAGGTATCATGTGTTTACGTTTGAGTAGTTTTTGCTTCTTATCCAGGATTTTGACTTTGTTCCTACTGCTTTCTACCTCGTAGATTCCTCCTTTATCTCCTAATTCCTGTGTTACCAGCTTTCAATTCAAAGTCTAAGCTATTGAGCCTCTTTGGTAAAGCCTGGACCACACTGACCTACTTACAAGGGAGGTTGGAGACTTAAAAATCTTAAGTTTCTACAGTGGAATGCTGAATCATCTGAAACTCAAAAGACTGAGAATTTCCTCCACATAGGGGAGGGGTTTAGATGCTCATCAGTCAAAGGGATGACAGATGTTTCTTACCTCCATCTTTTATGCTTTTTTTTTTTTCCCCATCTTTTATGCTTAAGAAATGCATTTGCTTACATATTTATCTCTAAAGTATATGGGTCTTTACACTGATACTTTACAACCATAGTTTTTATCCTATTTTTAAATCCACAGAAATAAAACTCAGAACAAAGCACCACAGTAAAGTACAAACGAAATTACTTGCCAACTCTACTCCATAATTCTATTTTTTTCTTTTTTTCTTTCTTTTTCTTTTATATTTTTCTACTCCGTAATTCTAAACATTAGATTCTTGTGAGTCCATGTTCTATCTGACTCAAACTATCTTTCCTACCTTTAATCTGACTTCTTCTGTCTTCTACTGGTCTCCTAAACCTCAGCTGAAATATTACCTCTTCTGCGGAAACCTCCCTAATCATTCTTATTTAGAGACACTCTCCTTCATGCTTCCCATAGAATTCTCTAGAACAGCAGTCACTTGAAACAACCTCTTTTTTTTAATGTGGAAAAATAAAATTTAAAAATTAACAACATTTACCATTCACTCAAAAAAAAAAAAAAAAAAACACCTAGATACAAATTCTAACAAAACTGGCCAGAACCTGTATGTTGAAAATTATAAAATAGTAATGAAATATCAAGAACTACTTAAATAAATGAAGTGTCATAATGTAAACTGTATTCATGATGCTGCTTCTCAACAAACTGACCTACATGAAACAATACATTTGAACGAATGAGTGTTCTGAGTAGTAAAACATTGCACATATAGCTTGCTTCAGCATAAAAATGAAATAACACCATTATTAAAACTATCGTTTTTTAACCACAATGATATTAAAGCTAAAATAGAATAAATACAGCAAGGACAGCAAAACAACTATGACCAGGAACATATACTATTTCTCAGGCACTGGGCTAAGCTAAGAGCTTTACATGGATTATTTAATTCTCACAACGCTCCATCAGTTTTACTATTATTTTTCTCAATTTCTTTATTGTGGTAAAATACACATAATATAAAATCTATGTTGACCACTTTTATTTTATTTTTATTTCTTTTTGCGGGGAGGGGCAGAGAGAGAGAGAGAGAGAGAATCTTAAGCAGGTTCCACTCCCAGCACATAGCCCATGGTGGGGCTCGATCTCAGGTTCCACCTGAGATCATGACCTGAGCTGAAATCAAGAGTCGGGTGCTTAACCGACTGAGCCACCCAGGTGCCCCAGGAAAGGAAATAGTATTAACAAGAGTCCAATGAGAGCTGGAGCTAAAGAAAAGGAGCCATAGACAGTAGCTGAATCCCTGGAAAATTGTAACCCCTGCTATAAAACTGGCCCAGAGTGGGTAGTTATGGGGACAAAATACCTTAACCTCTTTTTCCTCCTGTCCTCTGATCTTTTGCCAATAAATCCCATTGGCTGAGCCCAATCAGAAGTCAGCTAGCAAGAACCAGCTGTCCAGGGTGATGCAACTTTATATTGGTCAGTCTCAGGAGGAAGGAGCAGGGCAGAGAAGGACAAAGAAGATGAAGAAGGATTCTTCCTTCAATAAACAATCTTAAATCTTAGAATTTATGGACAGGGATGCTTGGCTTACTCTTCTCATATAATTGAAGAAATTTCATTCAATTTTTTCTATCTACTTAGATGCAGGGAAATGAGGCACGTTGTTCATGAACTTTCTTTGCTTTTCATAGCAATGTGCCTTTAAAAACTGGATCAGAAAGTAGAATGGTCAGAAATGGATCATTTAACACTTTATGCTAAAAGACATGAACATTTTAAATTTACTTATATCATACTCACTCCCAAGAAAGAATCGAAGGCTGCTCTGTAGGCTTCTGTCCCTGGATAGTGTTCATGCATGGGTGAGGAGAAATGCTGACTGAGGAGAAAAAAGCTGAAATTGAAGAGAATCTGTCAAAGTGATGAAAAATGAACTGTATGGGTTTTTAGACACACTGCATGACCAGATGGGTAAAATTAGAGATTGTTTGAAGAAGCTTCTATAGAGGAGCCATGATTGAATAAAATTATTTCGTGATGTGCAAAATGTAAAAAGTGGTGTATATTTGTGTACGTTTCTGGGGGATGGGTTTAAGGAGAAGGGAAATGAATAATACTGAAAGCAACATACAGAGAAAGTGTAATATCTAACAGCTTCCCATTATCTAAGAGGATAAGTGATAGTCTCAAGAAACACATGGTGAAAGAATTTTTATATTCATAGAAACTTTCACCAGATTTAAAAATTTTTTTTTCCAACTTGCTGAACCTCCATCAATATCTCATCAATTGTCTGATTCTCCGGGAATGCAATAGCATAGTATAGGCAATTAGAGGGCTGGATTTGCACATAAGAGAGAAATAAATTCAGATTCTGACCCAAGTTTAAATTTCAACAAAACTTTCTGCCTCTAAGCTCAGTACTAAATAAGTAGCTCTCACTGCCTTTCAATGCATTTTTACTACATCTGCCCTTTTGATGTAAACACACATGTCCATCATACCTTCCCAACACAATTTGCCATGGGTGACCCCATTTCAAAGCAATGTTTGCTTAGCAAAGGTAGTTTACCCTGGCAATGTTTTCTAAATAATTCATAGATGATTTCCATCAACCAAGAAAGAAATATTGGTCTCCATGTATAAAAAAGTGAGTAGTCAATATCTATCTTGAATTAGACAAAAAGTGCCTTTATCAAAGGGCATAATATGTAACTAAAACTTAGAAATAATTAGTGCAATACTCTTAATGCCATTACTTATCACACAAGATGACAAATAATTACAAAAGCCTTTCCTAATGGGAATTGTTCTACAGCTTGCAACTCTAAGCCTCCTGGTGATGCGGCATTGAGAAATTGGTCCCATACGTATTTATACTACCAGTGAACATTTTAACAATTTATGAATCTGTCCTTAAAATAATATGATATCAACTTACTCATTCCAGCTCATTTACAAATCTAAAATAAAAATTAAAGAGTGGAATGAGAAAGAAGCAAAAAATGCTGGGAAGCAGAAGATCTTGCTAGTTGACCCTTTGCTGCTAACAAGCTGCAGGGCTGCTTACAGTTAATCTGATTTGAAAATTTTGTTGTGATTCTGTGACAAGAGTGAAACAGAATTAAGCCCCCAACACTTGTGTTAATGAACTTAAGGATTCTTTGACATCTTTAAATATATAAACTAATAAGTAATTTGGAACTTTTTATTTACCATGTCTTTTAAAAATAGATTATAAAAAAGAGTTAATCCTTAAGCAAATCAAATTTTGTGTGAATAATTGTGCACTTTATCCTTTTACTTAATGTGAATATCTTTAGTCCTCTCCACCACTTGAAATTCTTAAAAGCATCATACTTGTTTTTTTTTTTTTTTTGCTTTTTGGGCCTTTGCTTATAATTTTTCTTTTCCCTGTGCCTAGGCCTTCACCTGGATAAATCATCCTCATTCTGAATGCCCTCCAAAACTGGGTTATGTGAACATGAATGAACCCTCATAATCGTGTAGGCAGTATGTCCATGCCAGAGTAGGTTAAGTTTGCAATAGTAATAAAGAATCTCAAATTCTCAAAAGGCTTAACATAATAATTCCTTGATTCTCATCTAGAGTACTCATACAGTGCTGGTTCACAGGAACTTTTTGCTCATGGTAACTCCTCAGGGACCCTGGTAATGAAAGCTTTATTTGATAGACACTTCCAACACCTCAGGAATGAATTGTGTCCTGGTTCCTGAAAGCTCTAGTGGAAATGACACATCACTGGTCATTGGCCAAAGCAAGCACATGAGCCACCCCTTTCCAATTTCAATATTTGTTCAACAGCCCTAGTGACTACCAGCTATCACTGTGGTGAAGAGTAAGACTTTAGCATCCAACAACTTGGGCTCAAATTCTGTTTCTGATCCTTGCTGGCTGTAATTTTTGGAACGTTATTTAATCTTTCTTTTGTCTTAGTTTCTCATCTATCAAATGGTGCTTATAATAGTACCTTCTCTTTGGGTTTTGAAAATTAAATGAGTTAACACATGTAAAACGCTTATAACAGTACCTGGCATTACCTTAAATCAGTATTAGCTATCATTTTCCCCCATATTTAGCTTTTACTGCCTTATAATGTAACGTGTTTTCATAATCATTTTCCCTACAGGAGTATTCTCCGTGTTAGTAGGAATCTCCTTGCTGAGCCTTGGACCTTAGTTTGTAGAGTAGGAGCACAACAGGTATTTTATTCCCTTTGAGTTTTTAGATGTCTGTACTAGCTCTTTCAAGTTATTAAGATGCTGCTCATGAAATTACTGCCTCTGTGCAGCAAATTGCACTTAGTTACATGTAGAAATTTGCTTAGCTTTTTTATATACTCAACCAACTGCAAAGTATCTTATCCACGGAGATAATGTGGTTTAGTTAGGAAACTTAAAGAAGTAAACAGCTACTTTCTGCACGTGTGTCTTTTATTTCTATGGCCTGGGAGGACTTGTGAAAGAAGAAAAAGACTCCTAATCCTCATTGCTTCCTTAAAAATAAAATAGTTCCATAGACCTAAAAATGGAAAATACTTTCTTCCTCCAAATGTTTTCAGTAAACTTTCGTGAACAATGTATGAATTACATAGAGCAGAGTTTAAATGACATGTGGGTAACAAGAACATATCAAACTTCAATGCAATTTCACTCACAATTTGATTCGGCAAGGCAAGAAAAATAGGTTGCTTAAAAACTGTCAGAATTGCAGTCCAGGGTTGTTGACAGCTGTGAAGAAAAGTTGAATAACGCTGTGCTGAAAAGGTCAACGCTTCTTGTTGATATCGGTTGGTCGGATGGGAAGGCCTTTGGGATTGTCAATGACCCCTCCAGGGACATATATTGCACTAAAAGTTGAGAGGTCAGGCTTTCTAAGATAAGGAGCAGGACTTGTTTTTTCACAATAGTTCTGAACTCAGGGGTCGTTCGTGATCTCTTTTGAATCACTTTTCCCCCAAAGGCTCAAGTAAAGAATGTGGGTTAATAAAACTGGTAATAGTTAGGTTTGCAGGAGACACGGGAATCATTATTCTGTGCCTTTTAACTGAGTTTCACAGTGTGTTTGGAGAGAAAGGAAAAATACAGGAAAACTAGTGAAGAGAATTTAGCCAAAAAAATAAAGAAATAAACACAATGGGGGCTCTTTTTTTTTTCATCACAAACTCCATCACTGTGGATCACCTTCCTTTAACCCTAAGTAAACCCTAGTAGAGTACTTTCATATAGTGTTCCTTTCATTTAATAGATATGGATGTTTACACTGTAAAACTATAATCATTGGGACAATAATCATTGGGATGAATAAAACAATCATCTCTATTTTCCATTAAGAAAATACACCAACAGGTTTCAAGACTGATGGCTTAAATTGTTTAAAACCTTTTATTTGGTGTTAGTATTGTGCAGACTTGAATTAGAACATAATTCCCATGCTGTGGGCCAGTGGCAAAGCCAGGCTACTCTGCTATTTAAAAACCCAGCTTAATACGGCAGTGGCAGGAAGGTTAGCCGGTGAACGGAGTCACCAGCTTTCATGCCGGTTGTGCTTCCAGGTTTGACACTCACAAAGCCATAGAAGTTGGCTGTAGACTGCAGTGAATCAGGACAGCTGAATCTATAAGTTGTCCATTTTGTTACAGTAATACAGAATAGTAGCAAATACATATTAATTATGTTCATTATCAATACTTATCATTATGTTCCTAGCACTTTTCCCATCATTTACATGTGTTACTTCATGGAACATTCACATCAACATTATGATGTACTTTTGTCCCTATTTTATAGATGAGTTAGCAGAGGCACATAGAGGTTTTCCTAAACTTGCCAAATTCCTCATGTGGTAGTGGTAGGGCCAGATTAAAATCCAAGCAGTGTTGTTTCAAAGTCATTGGTTCATACGTTCTAGCCTATGTTGTTAGGCTTGGCTTCCGAGCTCTCGACCAGAGAGTGAATGGACTCCTGAACAACTCTCTTCGAGTTCTAAAATTGTATTTATTTCCAATACTATTCATGTACTATTAACTGAATATATATATTTAAGCAGGAAGCCTCACTAGCTTGAAGAGGAATGCTATAGTGGGCATGTAATACAGCTTTAATCCATTGGGATGAAAATCTTTTATTTCACAAGGAATAAGACGGTTGTTGCCAGGGGCTGGGGGGTGAAGGTCAAAGGGTCCAAATTTTCAGTTATAAGAATAAGTTCTGAGAATCTAATGTACAGCATGGTGATATAGTTAACAATACAGTATTGTATACTAGAAAGTTGCTGAGAGAACATCCTAAGCCTTTTCATCACACATTCATACAAGAAGAGTCAACTGTGTGAGGTCCTGGATGTATCAATTATCTTGATCTTGGTAATCATTCCAAAGTGTATATGTATGTCAAGTCATCACAAATACAATAGTATTTGTCAATTATTCCTCAATTAATTTGTGTATTTTTACTGCTATTTAACCCTACTTCACCCCCACCTCACCTCAAGTCTGTTCCCTATAAAAATGTTTTGATACATTAAATATTTTTCTTTGATAGTGTGTAGGGATGCCTGGATGGCTCAGTTGGTTAAGTGTCTGCCTTTGGCTCTGGTCAGGATCCCAGGGTTCTGGGATCTAGTCCCGCATCAGGCTCCTTGTTCAGTGGGGAGCCTGATTCTCCCTCTCCCTCTGCCTGCCGCTCCCCCTGCTTGTGCTCTCTCTGTCTCTCTGTCAAAAAAAAAAAACTAAAAAAAAATTTGTAGGTGGTTTGTAGAAGTGAATATTAAAACCCTTTAATTCTTAGCATTTAAATAATGACAAAGTTGAAGTTCATATATATTTATCTACATCAGGTAACTAATTTGTTGCTTCAGTGATTTCTTCTCAGACACTAGATAGGAATATACTATTAATTGGTTTTGATTTACTTTTTATGAAGTGAGAATAAGGATGGAATTCAGGAGTAAGAAACTAGGATGTTAGTCTCTCTGAGTATTAGTGGCCTATCACATTTGGGATATGAAAACTATAAAATGACATTGTAAAATTCTCTTTTGTTATCAAAATATTCAACAAAAGATAAAGAAAAACTTAAATATACATTTGTTAAAAAATTACCTAATATATTTTGCTGATTATGAGTTAATAGAATACATGATGTCTGGTTCTCTGTATTTCTAAAATGGATGAGGATTTTTACAGACCTGAATGAAAGGGATGAGAATCTGGGTAAAGAGGTTAAACAATGATTTTTCTCAAAATAAGAATAAAAACCCCTAAAAGTAAAAGTGCATTAATCCAGCACTCACTTTTGTGCAGTCAGATGTCTAATTGCATCTCTTTGCCTTTCCATTTGTAATATTCCAGGCAGGTGGCATGCTAGCTGATGTTTATCATAATTACACAGCACCTTACCACCTGAGTAGAAAACTACTGAAATGTTCAATGTAATAAAATTGCTTATCAGGACATACATACAGGTAGAGAAGAAGTGAACAGAGCACTACATATATTACTAACAGCGATTATATAATTTCTTGACAGATTAGCTGTATTGTTCCCTTTCCCTTACCCCTACTCTCTGGACAAGAGTAGAGTCGATGTTCAAGGTCACTGTCATTCATTTTTCACAGTCTCAGGGACCTTTGAATGATTCAACATAACCAAGTAGCCATACCATTTTAAAGGGCATTAACATTCCTATTAAGCTCTTGAGAATTTTGACCTTTCTTAAATGTCAGAAAAGGGATATTCTGTAGATAAATTGTGATCAACTAGGCATGATATACCAAGTGTTTGGGTTCTTCTGTCTACCTCAGACCTCATGGGACGGGATGGATTTAATGAAATGTTGTTTTCTATTATGCAAGAGTGTTTGATGATAATTTGCTTAGTGACTCTGCTGGCACAGAAAATACTTCAAGGTCTGACACTGTGATCACAGACTTGTATTTGTCAGAACCAGTCCCCACATTTTACAAATGAGAAAACTGAGGCTCAGAGAAATGAAATGATTTGCCCAAAATCAGACAGCCCGTTATTAGCAGAGCTGGGAATAGAATCCTGGTCTTCTGACTCCTAGCTTGATATTTTCTACTTTATCACACTGAACTGCACTTTTTCTCCCCTGTACTTTTCTGTCTTTTTATGTAATTCATTATATACTGAAGTTCCAAGTGGAGGAATTGAATTTTTCATTATAATTTTAATAAGGTGCCACAAAACATGAAATTCACATTTGAATCCCAATTTTCCTTCTTAGGCTATAAAGAGTGCTGAATAGTAGAGACAAACCAAAACCACATAAATTACCATTGCGTCTGGACTTCCAATTTTGATGGTTATATGTGTGTCACTGTAAATCTAAACACCTCTCTTACTGTGCCTTTTTAAGGTTTATAATCCTATACACAGCTAATTATCAGCCCTGCCAGCTCTTTGACTCATTTTGTTTTCTTCTGGCTCAAACACCCTGGCTTGGGCCTTAGTAAAACATCTGTCAAGAAGACTCAGAGTGTGGGGTGTGTGTGTGTGTGTGTGTGTGTGTGTGTGTGTGTGTGTGTGTGCATGCGTGTGTGCCTGTGTGTATCTTTTCCCTCCACAAAACCCAAGAAATTTATTTTTTCTTACACAGAACTCCCAAAGTATTACCACTTTTTAAGTGCTGATCCTCCTGTGCTTAAATTGCTGGTTTTCTACACATAAAAGGCTGGGAAGAGTTGTCTTTGGCAATTGCTGATATAGTTGGCATTCACTGGTATTAAGTGAAAAAAATCCATTGCCTAAAAGATGACATTTTAAAAATGAATGTCCTAAACCAAATAGGAAACTGCATGAAGTCAGATTTATTCTTTCTTAAAATTAGCTGGAATCCCTGTAAACCGCACTTTAATCTCAAAGAACACATTTGTAACGTTATCTATGAAGCTAATTTTAACATATATATGGTATTTTAGAGTTCTGAGAAAGTGCTTTTATATGATTTGAATTTATCATACCTCATGAAATACCATTGTTTGGACAATGTGCCAGTTGTCATGTCATCACTATAAATTTTGCACTGAAATGGCAGTTCCCTCGCTTTCTGGCTGCCTAGCATTTCCCCCACCTCTTATTGTCAGCTCTGAAAACCACTTTCCTTTTGCCCAAATCCCCTGCTGGGTACAATCGTTTTACCAACTGAGGCACAGCTCTGTTTCTTTTATTTATGACCAGCCCTCTTTTCTAGGTTGCTTAGAGAACCATATATTATTACTGAAATAAATTGTTACAACTGAAAAGGTCCCTGACAATCACTCAGTCCAGCCCTTTCATGTGATAAATGAGGACCAGGAAGTGTAAGTAAGTGCCCTGCTCAAGTTCAGAACTTCTTGGTGGCACTGATGGAAACAGAACCTGTATGTCCCAATATTAGCTTCCTGCCCGCTCTGCTTTTCCTATTCTATTCCCTTTGACAGGCTGTAAACATTTAGTCAGATTTGGTATGATAAACTCGGATAGATCTGATTGGTTATTATAAAGCAACACGACTTTATAGTCCTCAGAAAGCCCCAAAGTACCCAGAAACTCTAATCTTCAAACATTTCTTTGAATTTGATCCATGGCATCTTGGTTTTAACAGATGCTGTGGCTCACATAATATCTCAATCATGTATCACTGAGGGCTCAACTTGAATCTGACCTTTGCACACAGCTGGTGCCTGGAGGCCTGGTGCAGGGACCTGTTGGGAGGATGGATATTCAAGTAAGAGATTGCTGGAGTGGAGGGGGGTGGGAGGGATGGGGTGGCTGGGTGATGGACACTGGGGAGGGTACGTGCTATGGTGAGTGCTGTGAATTGTGTAAGACTGATAAATCATAGACCTGTACCCTTGAAACCAATAATACATTATATGTTAATAAAAAAAAGAAAAAAAATATAGGAGCACTTTGGAACTGAAAAGAACCTTTGCTACTGGACAAAGAGAGAGTAAAACATGGAAGCTGGCTGGATAGAAGGTTTCAGTTGGGAATGGGGGATGAAAATAGGGATAAGCAATGAGGAAAACATCCAGGTTCTCTCACTAATACGTGTCCTCTAGACATGCCACACGAACCAATTAATATATCCAAAGGAGGGAGGTGTTAAAAAAAAAAAGTTAAACAAAAGAAACTAAATCAGAAAAAGCTATTTAAACTAAAATCCCTATGCGACATTTGGTGTCTAAAGGAGCACTTAAGTTAAAACCAGAACACACAAAATAGCTCAAGTCAGTCTATAGCTTCCACATGGAGTTCAGCACTGCTTAAATCGTTGGCAGCCTTCAGACAACTCAATGTTCTGGTATCAGTGAGATTTATTACCTAACTTCTTCTCTGGATCAGACCCCAAACTCTTAACCAAGTTCTTGTGTAAGAAAGATTATAGATGGCTTGGAGAGTGTAGGGTCTATTTGAATAAGGGACTGAAAAACTTTTGGGTGAATCAGAAAGGAAAAAATAAAACTGTCACTATTTGCAGGTGACATGATACTATCTCTATATAGAATAACCTGAAGATTCTACCAAAAATCTGTTAGAACTAATAAATGAATTCAGTAAAGTTGCAAAATACAGAATCAGTGTACAGAAATCCATTGCGTTTCTATACACTAATATTGAACTATTAGAGAAATTAAGAAAATTCCATTTATAACTGCATAAAAAAGAATAAAATACCTGGAAATAAATTTAACCAAGAAGGTGAAAGACCTGTACACTGAAACCCACAAAACATTGGTTAAAGAAACTGAAGACACAAATAAATGGCAATGTATTCTGTGCTCTTGGATTGGAAGAATTAATATTGTTAAAATTTCCATACTACCCAAAGCAATCTACAGATTCAACACACTCCCTATCAAAATCCTAATGGCATACTTCACAGAATTAGATCAAAAATTTAAAATTTGTATGGAACCAGAAAAGATTTCAAATAGCCAAAGCAATCTTGAGAAAGAACAAAATTGGAGGTATCATGCTCTCTGATTTAAAACTATACTACAAAGCGATAGTAATCAAAACAGTACAGTACTGGGGCACCTGGGTGGCTCAGTCGTTAAGCGTCTGCCTTTGGCTCAGGTCATGATCCCAGGGTCCTGGGATCGAGCCCCGCATCAGGCTGCCTGCTCTGTGGGAAGCCTGCTTCTCCCTCTCCCACTCCCCGTTTGTGTTCCCCCTCTCGCTATGCCTCTGTCAAATAAATAAATAAAATCTTTAAAAAAAACAACAACAAAAAACCAGTATGGTACTGGCACTAAAAACAGACACAGAGATCACTGGAACAAAGTCAAGATCCCAGAAATAAATCCACACATATAAGGAAAATTAATTTACAATAAAAGAGCCAAGAACATACAATGCACAAATGACTGTTTCTTCAATAAGTGGTGTAGGAAAAGTTGGTCAGTGGCAGGCAAAAGAATGAAACTAGACCACTACCTTATATCATCATGTACAAAAATTAACTCAACATAGATTAGAATGTAAGTTTGAAACCATAAAATTCCTAGAAGAAAATATAGGCAGTAAGCTCCTTGACATCAGTTTTGGCAATGTTTTTGTGGCTCCAACTCCAAAACGGGAAACAAAAGCAAAGATAAACAGCAAAGGAAGCCATCATCAAAAAGAAAAGGCAACCTACTGAATGGGAGAAGATATTTGCCAATCATATAGCTGAAAATCATGTATTTACAAAATATGTAGAGAGCTCATACAATTCAACAAAGTAAAACAAACCATGAAATTAAAAAATGGGCAGAGTACCTGAATAGACATTTCTTGAACAAAGACATATAGATGACCAAGAGGTACATGAAAAGATGGTCATATCACTGATTATCCGGGAAATGCAAATCAAAACCACAATGAGATATCATCTTGTACCTGTCAAAAGGGCTAGTAGCAAAAGATAAGAAACAGTAAGTGTTGGAAAGGATGTAGAGAAATGAGAACCCTCATGCACTGTTGGTGGGAAAGTAAATTGGTGCAGCCATTATGGAAAGCAGTATGGAGATGCCTCAAAAAATTAAGAGAACTTCCATGTGATCTAGCTATTCTGTTACTGGGTATTTATCAGAAGAACAGAAACACTAATTTGAAAAGATATTTGCACCCCATGTTCATTGTAGCATTATTTACAATAGCCAAGATGTAGAAAGAACCCAAATGTCCACTGACGGATGAATGGATAAAGAAGATGTATATAAATGGAATATTACTCAGCCATAAAAGGAATGAAATCTTACCATTTGCCACAACATGGATGGACCTTGAGGGTATTATGCTAGGTGAAATAAGTCGGGAGAAAGACGAACACTGTATCACTGCATGATTTCATTATGTAGAATCTTAAAAAATAAACAAAAACAGGAACAAACAAAATGAAACAAAAACAAACTCATAGACACAGAGAACACGTCAAGGTGGTTATCAGAGGGGAAAGGGATTGGGGGATGGGTGAAAGGGGTAAAAGGTGGGGGGAGCCTGAGTGGCTCAGTTGGTTGGGCGTCCGACTCTTGATTTCAGCTTGGGCCATGGGTTGGGGGATCTAGCCACACTCCCCGTGTGTTGGGCTCCCTGCTCAGTGTCTGCTTGGGATTCTCTCCCTCTCCCTCTGCCCCTTGCCCCTGCTCTCTCTCTCTTTCTCTGAAATAAATAAATAAAATCTTTAAAAAAAAAGAAAGGGATAAAAGGGGGCTCAATTGCAGGGTCATGGATGATAGCTAGACTTTGGGTGGCGGTCACTTTGTAGTATATGCAGACATCGAATTATAATGTTGTACACCTAAAACTCATATAATAAAAAAAAAGAAAAAATATCTTATATGTCTTCCACCCAGAAATCCAGCCATAGCAACTTGGTGCATAATCGATTTGAGAACCTGTATTGTGTCTTTTATATGCTATTGTAATAAACATACTTATTCCAAAGTGCTCATAGGAAAAAAAAAAAGAATTCTACTGCAGCCCATGAAACTGTGTATTTTTGTGTAACTGTCTGTGTCTACATGTGCATTTAAAAATATATTACTGTCACATAGGTATTGAAGTGGATATTTCAGTAATGGTGCTTGTCAGAATAAATGACTTTCTTTTTAAAAGAGAGACTGAAAACTTTTGGGTGAAGGACTTTTCTGGAAGGTCTGGACAAAAAACAATCATGCTTTTACATCTGTCTTGGAGAAGGAAGAAAGGGGAAGATATCTTTTCCTCTACCACTCATCAACACTCAAGTATTATATTTTGAGGACCCTACACTTTCCAGTGGTGGTGATGCCCAGCATTACCTGCTGCAAAATGGCAGCTGCACTTGCCAGGCAGTGTGGAAGTTGCTGGGAAGATGAGCAAAGCAAGAGGTGACTTTTGGGAGCTAGTCAGAGTGGAGGCAGCATCATGCCCAGTGGGAGTGCAGGCACCAAAAAGATGTGGTATTTTTACCCAGCGGGGGCGGGGCTCATCAGAATCTCTGTGAACACTTGTGAGACCTTTCATGGGACCTCACAGGTCCCCTTGGGGAGAAAATTGAGAGGCTGCTGAGGTACTATGTGAGCAGGGGGAGGAAAGCCTATGGAAACTTGAGTTATGTTTGCTCTCTACTTCTCAGGTCTTTTGATCCTATTTGAATTGCCCATTTTGAGGGTTGGAAGACCATCTTTTTTTTTTTTTTTTAATGTTATGTTAGTCACCATACATCATTAGTTTTTGATGTAGTGTTCCATGATTCATTGTTTTGCATATAACACCCAGTGCTCCACACAATATGTGCCCTCCTTAATACCCATCACCGGGTTAACCAATCCCCCGACCCCCTCCCCTCTAAAACCCTCAGTTTGATTCCTGGAGTCCATAGTTTCTCATGGTTCTTCTCTCCCTCTGATTTCCCCCCCTTTCATTTTTCCCTTCCTTCTCCTAATGTCCTCCATGCTATTCCTTAAGACCATCTTGTAAATTCAAATATATAAATTAACACTTTTGTGAATACTGGCATTCTCATGAATGATTGCAGTGTATTACTATTTTCTTAATTCTCCAAAAATAATAACATCCTCTGGATGAACAACTCATACATTAACTTCTCTGTAATTCACACTGGAATATTACAGCTTATTTTTTCTTTTGTAACTTTGCATATATAAGATTTAAAAAAAGTTTCAGTTTTCAAATTTTCAGTTGTCTCTTTGCTGTGGTGACAAACAGCATAGGAGCAACAGGAAATAAGGATGACTTCATCAGCAACCTTTTCCATGTCAAACTTTCCTTAAGATCTCATGTCCTTGGTCAAACCAAGTCTCCAGACGGCACTGTTGTCAGAAAGATCTAGGAAAACAGACAACCCAAATATATTTTTATATCTGTGTTTCAGTTTATAAATCACTAGTTTTGTGTTTGAAGTGTTTTTCAGGTCAAAGCAGTTTTAAGATCCCTCTTCAGCAGTTACTTGCTGTTCTCACCCTATTTTTCCCATTTTCTATATATTAGATACTTTTTCAGTCTGGAATTTATAGTTCCCAGTGCAATACCAAGAGCTTGTTGAGAATCCACTTTTCATTCCCCGATAAAGTTGCAACAAAAAAAGTACTTACTATTTGGTTTTAGAGAACTTCTAATCAACATAAATCACCATTATCAACGCAATCATGTACATATGTGGACCCACGGTAGTATGGCTTTTTTTTTTTATTATTGTGATAAAAATAACATCAGACCTACCCGCTTGACAGCATCTTATGTTGTCATTTTTATGTATTGTCAATTTTATGTATTGACAGCAATATGGTATTGTTAACTATAGGCACAATCTTGTAGAGCAGATCTCTAGAATTAATACAGTGTGCATTTCTGCATTGAAGATATTTCAGAATTTTCCTCCAGGAACTTCCTTATTATGGCATATTCTTTATTTTTCCATAGCCTTTGCACACATCGGATGTAAGGCTTTAAGCAGAAGCATGTGCTTCTATAAAAGTTAGCCAGACATTGTGTGCTTGCTTTCCGCGTAAATGTTTATAACCTCTACTTTATAACTACTTCTTTTGGTTGGGTGAGCATTAGTACATGTAGGGCAAGATGGCAAATGTTTTCAGGTTTATATCATTTTGCAGAATATATTCATTACTGTTTGTTACAAATTGGCTCTCCATTAGCATGATAAATAAGAAGCCAAATAACATAATCTTTGTTGAATCAAGGATTCAGAGAGTTGTATTCAAAATGACCTTGAGGTACTACAAGGGCCACCCCCCCAAACCACCTTCCCTGGTCTAAACTCATCCTACTTTATCTTGGCCTCCTTTTTTAACAATAACTTTCAACAATAACTTTTGTGTTAGGGCATTGGTGCAAGGTCTCCTGGAAGGCCCTGTCAAAAAGTGCATGCTGCCTTGGAGGGACAGGAGGGCTGTTTCATTAGCATAGGCTGGCAAACTGCCACCTTCAGCCATTTAACATCTAGTAATTGAGCTTTTTTATGTGCAAGGCAGTGTAGTCAAATGAGGAAAAAGGTGGTTCCCTGAGGACACGGAGGATTGTTAATATTTGACGGCTGTGAAGGCAAAAAAAAATCTGAAACATGGGGAAAATGGAATATATCAGGATACAGAAATACCTAAATGGATGCAACTGGGCTCACTCATACAGCAGTGGGTATAAAGGGGCAGTGGAGGGTTTGTCTAAATGATATTGAGATGGAGGCAATGACTTTTTTAGAGATCTTTTTTAAATTCAGGGAATAAATATTAAGTGTGTACAATGTGTCTGCCGTCAAAGACCTAGAACATGGTAGTAAACAAAAGTGGCAAAATCCTTGTCCTCAAGGAACTTAGAGACTAGTGGTACAGGCTGTAAACACAAACAACTAAATGTGTAATGGCAGATGGTGATACGGGATACAGAGAAAAAGAAAGTGAGCTGAGGTGTATAGGCAGTGCTAGGTGAAAAGGGCTAGGGGTACTGGGTGGGGGTGGGGGGGGAGTGTTGCCATTTTGTTTAGAGAAGACCTGAAAGGGCCAGATGGAAGTCAGGGATCAAGCCTGGTAGAGCATTTAGAATAGAAACTACAAGTTCAATGGTCAGAGGCAGGAAAACAATGTGTTCAAGCACTAGGAAGGTCAGTGTGGCTTAAACAGAGCAGGCTGAGTGAAAGGAAAGTGGGAGAGGAAGTGGGTGGAAAGCAGATCATGAAAAGCCTGGAAACCTAGTATACCTTGGATTTTACCCTGAATGAGTTGGTAATCCACTGGAGGATTTTCAGCTGCTGACTGACATTCTCAGACACAGTTTAAGAGGACATACTTGCTGCTGGGTTGAGATCAGACTATATGGAAAGGGTAGAAATGGGAATATAGAAATTATTTCAATAATCTGAAGAGGAATGATGGCAGTTTTGATCCATATTGTATTGGTGGAGGAATTGTCTAGAGATCAGATTTGGGATTTTTATTTGAATGTAAAATTGGCAGGATTTGCTGTTCTTTAATATGGACAGTACCTATGGGTGCTCTTTTCCCTTGAGGGTGGAGTTGTGTGGGGTGGGCTTTGTGCACAGAAAGCAGTCACCTGCTTCCTCTAACCAAGACTTGGGAATCCAAAGCCACAACACTCACAGTTATGTGGCCCTAGAGTCATGTGTAAAATATCCAGTAGTTGAAATTGCCAAATGATTACACTCTATCCTGTGGAGTCTACTATACTAGAGTATCTTCAGAAGACATGAGCAGTTCTAAAGAGCCCCCTGTTAACAGTCCAAAGATCCAGGCTTGTTTGAAGTGCCAATGTTGGATATAGTGCAAGCTACTATTTTTCTCTAGTTCTATTGTGGCTTAGGAGTTCAATTCTTCTTCAGTCTTTTGGGGGTTGTGATGGTTAATTATAGCTATCAACTTGACTGGGCCATGGGGTGCTCATATTAAGAACATTTTTAGATGTGTCTGTGAGGATGTTTCTGGATGTGATTAGCTTGTGAATCAGTAGGCTCAGTAAAATAAATTGCCCTCCTCAGTGTGGATGGCTATCAACCAATTTGTTGAGGACCTAAATAGGATAAAAAGTAGAGGAAGGGAGGATTGTTCCCCGCCTATCTGCCTGTTCAGCTGGGACATGGGTCTTCTGCCCTCAGACTGGGATTTACTCCATTGGCTCTCATGGTTGAGATTCAGGCCTTGAGACTCAGAAAACTGGAATTATACAACCAGCTTTCCTGGGTCTCCAGGTTACAGATAGCAGATTGTGGGACTTTGCTGCTTCCATAAACACATGATCCAGTTATTCATAAATAATCTGTCTCTCTCCTGTTTTGTTTCCTCTGGGGAACCCTGACTAATACAAGGGCTCTGTAAGCTAGCTCTTTAAGCTACAAGAGATTTCTAGTTGACGATACAATCACTTGCAAATAAAGTTTCATTCTGAAGTAAATTTTAAAGGAAGTAAGAATTGCCTTTGATCTACCTTCACATTCAGGGGCTTCTCTTTCTAGATGCTTTTTCAAGGGTATGCTCTATCACATTCACGTTTATCTTGGCCCTACATAGTTGCAAGTCCTAGCCAAAATATTTACTCTTGATTTACTCTATTTAATAGAGTACATCAGAGACCAAAATCTGATTTGACCTGCACAAAAGTCCCAGAAGTGGAGCTTTGTGATTGATGGTGACACGGTAGTTTTTTGGATTTTTGGAGGGTAGGTACTCCTGCCAAGTACCCACAAATAACATCTTCTTTTTACAACCAACCACTGCAAGTGAGATGTACAGTTCTATTGAGGACACTTGCTAAATGCAAATGACCATTTGTTTATCAGCAAATGTTTACTGAGTTCTTACCATGTTCTAGGCCCTGTGCCGGATGTGACGTCACAGCTATAGTGGAACAATCAAGACAATGATTCATATAAAGTGATTTTTTAGGGAGTATTCCTGGAAAAAAATTTTAAGAGAGTGAGAAGCTAGGATGAGGAAGAAAGAGGACAAGTAAATGGATAGTATCAGTGAAAATCCCACAGAGTGTAACTTTGGATCAGTTCCACGGAGAAGCTCTGGAGATAGTAGGTCACAGCTGAGAGCTGCCCTGATCTTGGAGCAAGTAAGCTGCTCCAGGAAGAATGTAAATTCCAAGGCGCTTCCAGCTCTCCCATGAAAGGTGGGCCGAGGAAGTTCCCAAAGCCTGAAAAGGGTGCAGGTAGTTGATATTGATAGATATCTGTGAGTATGATTATGGTAAAAAGATCAGAGGGGATATGGTAGGGTACTGACAATGTTTTCTCCAGACTACTCAGTGTACCACTCAGATCCATGTATGCTGAACATTAAATTGACTCCTCATGCTACGGCACTATGGGCTAGAGAGGCAAACACATGCCCAGAATGTGGAATGGATCTGACCTAAAAAACTCACCTCCAAGTAGGTGCTTGGTCTCTGTAAGGGATGGTACCGTAGTGAGGATTTAGTATTTGTTTCTGCTTCAGACTGGTTGGATGTTCAACAGCATCAGTCACTGAATCAGCCTTGGTGAGATAGCCCAGGCTATTGGGTCCATGAATAGCTTCCATCTCTACTATAAGGGCAGCTGGGTCTACTGTGCTAGTACTAGGATGGAAAGAATATTCCATCTTCCCCAGTCTTTTCTAGGTGAACTGGAAGCAGCAAGATTAGAAGATTAGGGCAAGGGGCGCCTGGGTGGCCCAGTCAGTTAAACATCTGCCTTTGGCTCAGGTCATGATCTTGGGATCCTGGGATCAAACCCTGTGTCAGACTCCCTGCTCAGTGGGGGGAGTCTGCTTCTCCCTCTCCCTCTGCCCCTTCCTCCACCCCTGCTCATACTCTTTCTCAAATAAATAATAAAAAAGAAGATTAGGGGAGAAATTAGGGAAGATTAAGGAAATGTGGGGAAGAAGCATGTGGATAGATCTGTGAGAATGGACGCAAAGTGTGTGAATATTTATCCTGAATGTTAATATTCACTAGATAGCATCCACTGCAGAGCATGAGATAAACAACCTATGGGTAAGATATCTCATCCTATAGATGTCATGAAGTGTCTGTCCTTGGCCACCCCAGTACTAGTGTAGTAGACCCATGGATATGTCATTGGCTGGATGTGTGGGGCCAGGGACACACTGTGAGATAGATTTGGTCAGGACTCCATTATTATCTGGCCTCTATATGACACATCCTCTGTTATAAGGTTATTATGATGATGTTTTGGAAACTTATGGTATCAATGTTAGCTTGGATCCTGTAGCTAAAAGTCCAAAGCAAATAAGGATATTCCCTGTTTCCTAGTGTACAGGTATTTGTGTGAATATTCACAGTACTCTTTGAGGAAGACTGAAAGAACAAATATTGAATGTCCTTGCTGTGGATGCAGGATTCTTCTTCAGGTGAACTTGGACTTTCCTTTAAATAATGGACTCTGTCTGAGAACTGGCTCAAGCTTGGAAACCACAAAAGGGCAGTTGCTTGTCCATTAGTACACATGACATTAGTCTTCTGTTCATCTGCTTGTCATTAAAAAAATTTTTTTAATTATATATTATCAGGTAATGTCCTCGTTCTCGGCCCATCTCTCTTGTCCTAGAAACACCATGGTTTATTAGATATCACCACAGATACTTGCAGCTTTGATACCTGTTATGGTAACTGTTCCTATGTCTCCGGTGATTAAGTGTTGCTATCTGGCCTCTGCTCTTCCAAATCCTACCCTTCCCACTGAGATAAGGAAGTCAGTTTCGTAACAGCATCCCTACCTTCAATCCTACTAAGAACAATCACCAATAAACTTCTTGACAACACCAGTGTCCTCCTCACTAGTGCATTCTTTGACACTCAGGGAGAGGAGTGTCTTCTGGCATTTCCCAGGGAACATGGTCTCCTGGTAGATTATTAGGTTTTACATAACTAGCTCGCCTACTTCTTTGAGCCTGCTGATCTCTTTTTCAAACTCTACCAAACAAGCTCTGGTATTTCTACCTCAATTAATATGAGTCACTGATTTTTCAAAGCTTCTAGGAATGAACTAAACAAAATATATTAGGATAGGCTGCAAGTGCCCCTGCTGGGGTGTTAAGTTACAAGAGCATGACCCATAGCAACAAATTCTCTCCTATCTAGCCTTAAAATCTACCTTTTCCAGTCCAGCACTTTCAATATCCATTTCCAGGTATATTCTTTCAGTTCCTTCTAGCACCTATTAGCCAGATTCTCTATGTCCTTAAGTGAATAATTCCTTTCTTCCCTTAGCAGAGGCAGTGCTTTGCCAGTAAGATCATGCTGGTCTAGTAGAAAGGAAGAAAGGAATTGGCCCATCTTGAGGGACAAGTATAATTTTGTAAAACGTTGGTCTCAGTGGAAAGTTCTGTACAGTCTTCAACAAGAGGAAGCTGTAGTTCTACAGCTAGATGATTTGAGTCACATTTTCAGGCCCAGGGGATTAAAGGCATTGGGAGTTCAGTGATTTTGCATGCATCCCAGGTATTTCTGTTCCAAGTCTCAGGATCCCGTTCCTTCTCTATCACAATCCTACTTTTAGCATAAGAACTTGCCTAGGTGCAAATCAACCTTCTTTGCAGCTTTGTTACTGTCACTCTCAAGTTCTGGTCCTTGCTGCATCAATCTTCCCTGCAGCTCCTTAAATGCTGCCGTGGAAAAGATACGGGCTTTCACACTCTGCTCTGAATTGGTAATTGGCTAACCTAAATTTGTAATTTTCTTTCTCCATTAGTGGCACTTAATGACAACTATGAACCCCACAGTTTTTATAATAATTAGCCTCACGACCATATGTCTCAAATGCTAGAGATATTGTACAGTCAGTACACCCCCTTCCTGTTGTATCCCATCCAATTTACTGCACATGGAAGTTTTAACAGTGTTCCCAGGTTTTTGTCACTTTATTTACCACAAACAGTGGGATTCCTATTGCCTTCTAGCCAGTTAAACTTCCAACTCTAGAAACCTACCCTGAGTGTCCATCTCCAGGATGATTTCTGGTACCAATTGTCTCAGGTTGGGTTTTCCAGGAGCAACTCCTGAAATAAGGATTTATGTGGAAGTGTTACCAGGAAGACTGGTAGGGCAGTGGAACAGCAAGGCCAGGTAGGGAAAGAGGTAGAACAAGAGGGAAGAACTTTGCCTCATTCATGTGGGGAAGATCAAAAGACGTTGTGACTGCACCTCAGGGCTGTCATGCATGACCAGGATACAGGGGAGCTGGAGTCTTTGTTCCTCTGCAGCTCTGACATTGGCAGAGGTGGTTGCCATTGCTGGAACACCAATTCCCAGGCAGTTCCGGTTCTTTGCATGCACAGGCTAAGAGTTCTGGCCTCCTGAGGTCCATCCTCTGACAAAAAGGTATGTTTCCTGGCTGCTGGGAATGAGAGCACACTGGTGGACATAGAATGCATGAAAGTGTAGGGTTCTAAGAGGATTCGTGAGGAGCACCAAGGCTGTCTTCTAAAGGGGGTGATAATGGCGGATGCTAAGCAAATAAATAATTAATTGTCAGAAGGAATGGTATCTTCTGGTACAGCATAGATAGTACCCCTTTCCCACTACCTCTGGACAGTAGTCTCCAGAGTAGATTTTTAGTCTAAAAAATTTCCAGATGATCTGTCTGCTACTTCAAACAACTCCTCCTTTTTGCCTCCCCCTCATTTTTTCTCTACCCATTAAAGAAATTTAGGAAATGGCAAATAACTGACTATGTTGTAGACATTTTTGGTGTTTTTCCCTCCTAACCTTTCTTCTGTGGATACATTTTAATAATTTTATTCTTGGGGTTCCTGGGTGGCTCAGTCGATTAAGCTTTCAGCTCTTGATTTTGACTTAGGTCATGATCTTAAGGGTCATGAGATCGAGCCCTGAGTGGGGCTCCATGCTCAGTGGGGAGTCTTCTTGAGATTCTTTCCTTTTCCCTCTGCCCGTCCCCCTGTACACGCACACACACTCTCTCTTCCTAAAATAAATAAATCTTTTTAAAAATAATTTTATTCTTTAAATATTTTCAAATGGTTGCCTTTGTTCAAAAGAAATTTGGCTAATATGGATCAATCATTCAACAAAAATATATTGAGCATTTTATATGTGTTGGGCAGTGTTCTAGCCACTGAAGTTACAACAATGAACAAAATAGGCAAAAATATTTGTCCCTTAGTTGGAGAACCAGATAATAGATTAATATATAATATGTTACATGGAGATAAATGTTAGGAGGAAAATAGATCTGCAGGGAAAAAGGGATGTGGGTACTTTGTGTATGTGTTAATTTTGAAGAGTGATCAGGGCAAGACTCTCAAACAGGAGGTAGTGAGAAATCTGAGGGAAATGTACAGAGGCAAGAACAGTACAAATTCCTTGAGAAAGGATTATGTTTGATGGGTTCAGGGACCAGCTAGGACTCTGGTGTAGGAACTGGAATCGTTGGCTCAAGTGGACTAGACTAGAAGGAAAGTTGAAATTACAGCAGTTTTAACCAAAGTGAAGGGTGAGCAGCTGAGTAACCAGGATCTTAGGGACCATTCTAAAGACTCTAATTTTTTTTTTTTATTCGAAGGTGGGAAGTCATGGGAAAATTTGGAAGAGAAGAGTGTCATGATCTGACTCACATTTTAAAAGACTCACTTTTATTGCTCTGTGAAATAGACCCACAGAAATGGAGAGGCTGGTGAGGAGGTTGTTACGGTAATCAGAGTAAGACTAGGGCAAGAGCTGTACACTGGGGGAAATAGGTCAGATGATGGGGAAAAATGGCAATAGGATTTGCTGGTATATTGTATGAATTAAATACAGAGTTTAGAATTTGGTAGAACATTTCATATTTCAAAAAATCCATCTCTAATTTATATTTGCCCTAATGCTGTACCATAGTCTCTAACTTTAGGGAAGAAAAATCTCCTTAAAGCTAATTCAGTTACAAAGAGGAATGCTGAAACTACAGGCATTTCCATGGATTATGAGTTACTGATAGCTCATAGTAAGAATTAAGCAAGCAAGCATAGTTTTAGTCATAGTGAGAGCTACACAAAAAGTGTGACTTATCCCTGACTTTGATGAGCTATTGGATCCCCGGTAATAATGAAGGTATAGGTTAAGATATATGATGTATGTCATAATATGTCTAGAGATGTTTCTGTATATGAAACGTCTATGGCAAACACATACACACGCACACGCGTGCGCATTCTCTGATGTCCTCAGACTCTATGTACAATAAGAATTCAGAAATCAGATAAAATTGATCTAGGTTAAAGTCAGTCACTGAAAGCTTTAGTGAGGAAAAACTTTAGAGTTTGCTTTCAATGAAGCATAACATATCCAACAGGGAGATGGATCAATGAAAGAAGTTAGAAGTAGAAATGGGCAGAGTGTATGATGGGATAGAGGTTGGCCTGATGTGAATAATGAATGAATGATAATGCAATAAGTAAAAGTGAGTTTTCTTGAGATAAACATTTGTGTCAAAAGCACCCGTTTTATAGTCCTCCCCCACCCCTTCCCCACCAGGATTCTGAATGATCCTGTGATGCTTAATCTGTTTTGGCGAGTGGATACTTTGAAAACTTAGTAAGTGGTAGAAAATGCACATTAACACAAAATTTTACATACACTTTAGGGAGTTCTTAGATATTCCAAAGCTAGAGTGTCCGTGGAACCCAGACTGCAAAGTGCTCCGACTGTTTAGCACTTTGGTCTTGCTATCAAGTAGCAACTATGTTTTAATATCCCTTTTTTTTCTGAAATGTTTCAACCAACTTTGTCAGAAACATCAAATTAGAACATCATTGATCCAACTGAAAGTTACAACATAGATTGACCTGGTGGCTGGAGAATGATAAGTAGATCTTTAAATTCCTTCATTTTCTGAACAGTAAAGAAAGGAAAAGATGCTTTGGTATTTCTAAACACTTGATTGCGTTCCCTATATAGAATGGGTAGGCATGCAGAGGATGTTGAATGCGTTGTTATCCATGCATAGATGCAGTTTTTCAGTGGAATATGTTTACCTTAGAGTGGAGATGAGCAAGGACATTTGAGGCAAGCTGAGGAAAGATCCATCAACTAACAATTTTAAGGAATAAGCTAAAAAATGAAATTCAGCTTTTCTGCTCCATAAAATTCTGCAAGTAATCACCAAAGGCATCAGGCTATGGACTGTGGGGGCAGCAAGTCATGGTTGTTTTTTTTGGATAGTAAATTACATACTACCTATGAGCTATTTATTTATTTACCTATTTCAGGCTCATTAAAATGCACCCTTTGTAGAGCTCTCTGGGCACAGGTACAAAATAATAATGGCTTGGTAAGCTGTGTGCTCTGAAAACCCTGCAAGCAAGTAGATTCAGGTAGAATTGACACAGCTGAACTGGTAGTTCTCAGTGAAGTGTGGGCTGACCTCCAAGATTGTAAGGGTCACCATAGCAAAGCTCTTTGTGAGCAGAGTGAGATGAACAGCAATTATCTCTTTCAGAATAGCAATCTTGGGGACGGTCATTTTCTCTCTCTGTTTTCTCACTTGAAAACTGTACTCCATACTTTAGGGAAATGCCTTGAGTTTTATGTAGTGCATTATAGTTTTGCATGGCATCCTGCGTGAGTATCCATATGGCAACCAGGTGAAATTGGTCTGAGCCAAGACAAAGTAGCAGACTGCACTGATTTAACCAAGACCTTAAAAAAAAGAAAAAAAGGTACAAAGGCAGTGCCTACATTATTTACCTGGGCATACAAATGGTTAAAAAGTACGATCTTGGCAAGCAGGCACGTCTATGTTCTGGACTGAGTTTTACCACTTACAAGTTACTTACCAGCATCAGTTTCTTGAGCACTGGTATCTTTATCTCAAAATGGAGCTAATAGTATTTTATTCCTAAAGCTATTTTGAGGATGAAACAGATAATTTATATACAAAGCTCTTAGCAGTTTGCCTAACGTATAGCAAGTTCTCAATATATGTCTATTCTTGTCAGTTTAACTTTGGACTTAGCTCACTGCCGTGGACAGTGCAGATGCTGTCTTCCAGGGTCTTCTCCCTTTCTAGCTACTGCTAAGTCGGTTTGGGACTCACTCCTCTGCTCCCTGGGCTTCTCTGGCAGCAGGGGGAATGTTGTTCCCATTGCTGTAACCTGAAATACAGATGAGAAGAGAACCCTACATTCACCGCCAGGCTTCATGAAGGCAGGTGTGGTTCTCCGGTCTCTCAATGTATAACTTTGATCAACTCTTCCCATGAAAACGGCACTATATTAATGTTTCAGTACAAATTTTTCAGGCTTATTGTCTATGTATGAATAAACTTAGAAAATCACGATTACGCTGTTTGTACTGGTTAGGAAACTGCTTCTTTTCATTTAAAAATTGATGATGAGCATTTCCAATGTAATGAAATATTCCTTCAGCATAATTTAAAATGAATTGTCCTGTTGTATTTTTTTCTGAAAATGGAGGACATGTCTGTTTTAAAGTAACAGAAACAATCCCTCATTTCACTCCTCAAAAGTACTTGCTCTTAAGAATTTCATTATATCTTTCAAGATGCTTCTGCAAGTATAAACTGTAATGTATATATTTTACATAAATGTAGTTACACTACACATTGTAATCCATAACCTACAGTTTCAATTCAACAAAATATTGTGGACATCTTTCCATGTTAGTATAAAAATCTACCTCAAAAAAAAAAAGTAAGTAGTATTCCATTATATGGATATATCATTGTTTTACTCAATCTTTTATCATTGGATGTTTTGATTATTTTAAGTGTTTTGTATTACACAGTATTCAATGAACATCTTTATATAGCACCTTTATACATTTCCACTCTTGTTTCCTTAAGATAAATAATGAGAAATGGAATTTCAGGATGAAATGGTATGCACATTTTGAATGTTGGCCCAAATAGCCCTCCAGAAATGTTGACTATTTTACATTCCCTTTCAAAATGCATGAGATGTCCCATTTCCCCATACTTTTGCCATAACTAGACTAGAATTTTTTGTTTTTTTATTTTTAATTCCTTGCTAAATTTAATATATCTTTGTAAGCTGTTCTAAGTCTTTGTTGGAATTCAACAGTATGTAAAGGAGAGCCATATATTTGGCAAGATAATGTAACTGATTAATCCTTCTACATAGCCTTCTCTTTCTACAGAAGCCATATCATTCCTTTGGGAAAATATTTACTATGTTGCAGGCCACTGACAAAAATATAAGGCTTTTAAACTTTTCTGATACAATGGCTGAATTTCTCAGTAAATATTTATTCAATGTCTGTAATCCTATACAGACAACTTATAAACCTGGCTTCCATTAAAGTTATTATGACTCATTTTAACATTGTAGGAGAAGAAATTGTTTTAGTGAGTTAACTTTCAAGGACTTTACCGAAGACTTTAGGAAAACTTGAGGGCTCACTTACTCCTTCTAGACATGCTATGTAAGATGCATTTATTTTGTTGGCTACTATACTTATCTTGAGACCTCATTATCTGGGAATGTGCCATGGCTCTGTGGCTAGGGGTCCTGAGGGAAATATTTTCATCCACCATAATATCAGCCTTTCAGTTTTGAAAGTGGAATGTGAATTGCAAATTTATACTCTAGTCTTCAATTTGTAAAAAGATAGTGCGAGATAAAATGAAAAAGAATAAGTGGACGAAAAAGCTCTTATCCTTTTCTCCAGCGTGCCGAGTTTGCACGAGGCTATTGCCGCTGTTCTAAGGGGTTGACATGTCCAAATTACGGGGAAGTCTCTTCATTAGAAAGAGCATTTTAATAATTCTGGCCATCAGATGAGTACACGGAGAATATGAAAAATACTCTGCAAATGCCTGCAGAAGATATCATTTGATGCCATACAAGTGTCAGCACTCAATTAAAGGGCAACTCCAGTCATTACAGAATGTGAATCAACTGTGATCCTTGGCAGATCCTTGAGTGTGTGCTGTTTAAAAGTTCTTCCTCCCTCCCTCCCTTCCCTGCCTCCTCCCTCTCCTCCCTTCCTTTCTTTCTTCTTTGGAATTAATTCAAGTATGTCAGTTATGGCATGATATTGAAATGTTTTCATCTTTTTCACATTTTGAAAAAGCTTTAAAAATATTTTATTTTCACAGCTGATATTTGGGAAGTCTTTAATATAATGGCCAAGAAATTTAGAAAGGAGGAAAAAAGAACGTATGCTGACAACATACAGTTATTTCAGCACATGTATATATTGTGATCCCATAGCATTATGTTCACACTGCTGAATAGCACTTGTCACATTGTGCCTTCCATTGTGTTGTCTCCTTCAGGCAGGTCCACTATCTTATTCCTCTCTTCATCTCCCAAGAACACCTTGCATAGATTGGAGCATCAATAAATTATTTTAAGAAATCCGTTTATTGGTTGAGTGATTCATGGGTTAAAAACAAGCTGTCCATTAGCTAAGAAGGAGGGGAGATTTTTATTATTTATTTATTTTTAATTTTATTGTTATGTTAATCACCATACATTACATCATTAGTTCTTGATGTAGTGTTCCATGATTCATTGTTTGTGCATAACACCCAGTGCTCCACGCAGAACGTGCCCTCTTTAATACCCATCACCAGGCTAACCCATCCTCCCACCCCCCTCCCCTCTAGAACCCTCAGTTTGTTTTTCAGAGTCCATCGTCTCTCATGGTTCCTCTCCCTCTCCGACTTACTCTCCTTCATTCTTCCAGGAGGGGAGAACTGCCCCCACAGAGGAAAAGAACTTTGATAGATGTAAGGAGAATATACAAAGGAATAAAAAAATTATTGAGTGGGAGAATGAATTGGAAGAGGTTGGAGAAAAATGGCTTAAACTCGATGGTTCTTAGAAAGGAGATTTGATGAGTATGGGAACCATTGCCACAATAACGCAGTCCTTAAAGGAATACTTTCTTTTTTAATAATATGATAGTAGAGATGGTTGATCTCTCATTCAACCCCCTACCTTCAGAGACATTCTGGTATCCAAGGTCTCTGTTGGTATGGGGATCCTCATCTTGTGGAAAATGATAGCAACATGCCACGAGGCTATTCATGTGAAGGTGTTCGCTGATTCAACACTATTCTTTCCCTTCAACATAAACCTTCACTAATCAATCAAACAAACAAATTTACCAAGTCTAACTCAAGACCATCCATAGAATCTGGCAAATAAGCCCTAAGTAGTTCATACATGAGTTGTTTTCTGACCTACATCACCCAAACCCTCTCTTTCTCTTAGGAGGTAACAACGAATTCAATTCTGCCTGGCAGAACACTGTAAGTTGTGGGGCTTTTTGAACAGCTGTGGAAAATGGTTAAGACAGTGATTCTTAAAATCTGTTTGGAAGATTAAATAGGGATTTCATGCAGTATTTCAAGCATTTGTAAGCAATTTCTATTTGGATGCTTTTCAACTTTTTTTTTTTTTTTTTGCCTTATGATAATTCAGCTGTAGAATATCTCTACAGGAAAGAAAATAAACAGTTTCTGGGACTGAAGAATATCAGAGTTGTACCTTAGCTCCTGGACTACAACCCACACTTGCATTTTTACCCCTTCCACTTTGTTCTAATTTAGAGGCATCTTGACTGAAATAAGTATTTTATCACTTCTTTCCTTTGGAATTCTAGTGCTTGGAATATTTGTGAAGAGAATGTGCAGAGTGGGAATCATGGCTGATAATGTCTTCCATGAGAAGGATAAATTTAAATCTCCCTACCTAAAACTATACGATCATAGTTTGAGATATATTGTTACATCAGTTATTAGTCACAATGGGTTTTTCTTCCGGATTTATATCGACTCTGAAGAAAGCTCAGGGAGGCTAAAGATCAGCAGACAATTTTCGGACCTCACATTAGAATGAATTTTTCACTCAAAATTTCACTGCTTTCTTGCCAATAATTGAGCAAATCAGGTAGGCAGATATTTTAGTGTCTCTCTTCTTCTTTAAAAATAAATTTCTATGGTCGTAGCAGTGTAGGTCAAATCTAACTATTATAATTTGCCTGTTTCTGGTTTAGAGAAATATTTGCTGGATGCTCTTTGAATTACACAGGCTCTATCTAACAATCATAGTGAATTCCTTCCATGTGCCAGGCCTCTACCTAGTCCATTCTTAAATAAACATATTGAAAGGACTCTATATTAACATCATCATTTTAGAAGGAGAAACTGCAGCTAGGAAGATTGCAAATTACCCAAGGTCACAGACCTGATGAGTATCCATCTCAAGATTCACACCCAGATCCAGCTGCATTTAAACTTCCTAGTTTGTCACTTTGATCAATTTTGTTTGTGGCATCTATCCATAGAAGATCAAATTGTTTATCATGGCAATCAAGAGTCAGTAAAAGTTGTCTAGAATATATAACTTTAACTTTCCCAGAGAAACTCTGAATTACAACCTCATGAGTTCAGGTCATAGAGCAGAAAACAGTGCTGCAGAAAGATTTGAATATAGGAAGTGTCCAAGCATCTGGTTGAAAGGAAGTCAGTAAATATGTACGTATGAGGAATATGGGTATCTCTAGGCACTGTCTTTTCTCGGACTGGTAACTTGTTCCTCCATATGGTGATTTTTTTAAATTATCATTTTTTATGTATAGTCAAGTCATTTCATTCAGTTTCCATATTTATTTCCTAGTTACACTGCTGTACTCATCATCTTTTGAACATACAACGCACATTCCTGACTATTGCTTTTGTGAAGGTCACACTTCCTCGCATTCAAGTCTTCTGTTTCTCCTTGCCTTCCTGAAAAATTTCCAACTTCCCAGCTCCCCTTTTGTTCCATATCCTATATTATGCCTAACTCTCCTCAGTTCTCTGGTATCTACTATACCACTTAATTGGAATTGACATTATATTGTTATACACACACATCTTTTTTATTTTGAAATTTAAACATTCAGAAAAATAATACAAATAGTATGAACTTTTATATATCCTTCACCTAGAATCACCCAAAGTTAATATTTTAGCATACTCATTTCCTCCCCCATACACACATGCACATATATATACCATTATAATTATTTTCTGTACTATTTCAGATTAAGTTTAAATTAAGTTTAAATTAAATTAAATTAAATTAAGATTAACTATTGCAGACAATAGTTCCTCTGCTCCTCCATATTTAGCAAGTATTTTCTATGGAAAGAACATAGTCTCATGTAATCACAATTCAATTAACTTTGATTTAACTCTGTTATAAAATTAAACTTCTTCCTGTTATGATGTTTTTTCAGTTCTAGAATTTCCTTTTGATTCTTTCCTAGAGTTTCCATCTCTCTGCTTCTATCACCCATCTCTTCTGGCATTCTGAATGCCCTTAATATACTCAGGGCATCTACTTTTTCCATTGGAGCCCTTAGTAAATTAATCACAGTTATTTTAAATTCCCCATCTGATAATTCTAAAATCTCTGCCATATTTGAGTCTGGCTCTGGTGTTTTACTTTGTCCCTCAAGACTGTTTTTGCCTTTTAGCATTTCTTACAGTTTTTTGGTGTTAGCTGGTTGTGATGTATAGGGTAAAAGGAACTAAGATAAATAGGCCTTTAGTGTGTGTTTTTATGTTTATTTAGCTAGAAGTTAGTCTGTGTTTATTGTTTGCTGTAGCTATTGGTGTCAGAACCTAAAAAGTCCTCGTGTGTCTTATATTTGTCTCCCCTGTTGTCTTTAAGTTTCTGTAGAAACTATTTCTTAGAGTCTGAAGTTTGTAGCTATTTCAGTTGTAATCTTCTGTTATTAAACAGGAATCCAATTGATGTGGTGATAAGGTGTGGGGAAAGAGGAAGCATTCTACACTCTTATGATTATATCTTGGTCTTTAAAATTTTTATTTTTATTTTTTTGTGGAAAGAACACTTAATATGAGACCTACCCTATTAACAAATTTTTAAGACTATAACACAATATTGTTAACAATATGCACTATGTTGTACAGCAAATCACTTAACTTACACATGTTACATAACCAAAACTTTACACTCTTTGATTAGCAATTCCTCATTTTCCTCCCCCCTTGGCTCCTGGCAATCATCAGTCAACTCTCTAATTATTTGAATTTGACTATTTTAGATACCTCATATGAGTGAAATCATATAGTATTTGTCCTCCTGTGGCTGGTTTATTTTACTTAGCACAATGTCCTCAAGATCCACACATGTTGTTGCATATAGCAGAATTCCCTTCTTTTTAAACACTGAATACTATTCCATTGTATGTGTGCATGCATGTATGTGTGTGTGTGTGTGTGTGTGTGTGTGCATGTGTACATAAAATATCTCTATACATTTATGGATATATATTTAAGTTATATTATGGTTATTGTGGGTAATGCTGCAATGAACATGGGAGTACTAATATATCTTTCAGATCTTGATTTCAGTTCTTCTAAATAAATATCTAGAAGTGGGATTGCTGGATCATATAATAGTTCTGCTTTTACTTTTTTGAAGGACTTCCATCTGCTTTCCATAATGGCTGTACTGATTACATTTATATCAACAATGTATAAGAATTCCCATTTCTCCAAATCTTCTCTAACACTGTTAGCCATCCTAACAGATGTGAGGTGGTATTTCATTGTGGTTTTGATATTCCATTTCCCCTATGACTAGTGATGTTGAGCACCTTTTCAGGTACCTGTTGGACATATGTATGTACCTAAAGCCTAGGTAAACAAAGAAAACTAGTGGTGTGAAGAGAAGTTAAATGTTATGCCTGACACTGAAATGCTGTAATGATTGTTCCAAATACTAGTTGTACTGCTCTGTATATAATTGATGCAGAAACAAATCAATTACATTAGCAGAATATTGTCCTCATTGCATATGTAGTTTGAATGTAGATTCCAAACTTATGGCTAAGTTTTTTTGGATATGACAAAAAGTTTATTTTGATCAAAAAGTGAACAATATATTAGACCAGATGGACATAACGGATATTTGTAGAACATTCCATCCAAAAACAACAGAATACAACACATGCCTTTCAAGTGCACATGGAACATATTCCAAAATAGAGAATATGTTAGGCTACAAAAAAACTTAATAAACTTAAGAGGATTGAAATCATATCAAGTATCTTTTCTGATAACAATGATATGAAACTAGAAATTAATTACATGAAGAAAATTGGAAAATTCACAAATATGTAGAGATTAAATGACATACTACTGAACAACCAATGGGACAAAGAAAAAGTCAAAAGAGAACTAAAAGAATTCCTTGACACAAATGAAAATGGAAATGTAACATACCAAAATTTATGGGATGCAGCAAAAGCAGTTCTAAGAGGGAAGTTTGTAGTGATAGATGCCTACCTCAAATCAACAACCTAACTTTACACCTCAAGAAACTAGAAAAAGAAGAAAAAAAAACTTACAGTTAGTAGAAGGAAGGAAATAATAAAGATTAGAGCAGAAATAAGTGAAGCAGAGACTAAAAAGATAATAGGAAATGTAAATGAAACTAAGAGCTCGTTCTTTATAAAGATAAAATTGACAAACTTTTAGCTAGACTTAACAAGGAAAAAGAGAGAGGACTCAAGTAAATAAAATCAGAAATGAAAGGGAAGATGTTACAATTGTTACCAAAGAAATACAAAGGATCCTAACTACTATGAACAATTATATGCTAACAGATTGGATAACTTAGAAGAAATTGATAAATTTCTAGAAATAAATTCATAGAAACACACAACCTACCAATACTGAACCATGATTAAAGAGAAAATCTGAATAGACAAATTACTACTTCTTTAAGAAGATTGAATCAGTAATAAAAAACCTCCCAACAAACAAAAGTCCAGGACCAGAAGGATTCACTCATGAATTCTATCAAACATTCAAAGAATTAATACCAATTCTTCTCACACTCTTCAAAAAAATAGAAGAGGAGGGCACTCTTTCAAATTCATTTTATGAGGTCAGCATTACCTTCATTCCAAAAACCAGATAAAGACACTACAAAAAATAAAAATACATGCCAGTATCCCTGATGAACATAAATACAAAACTCCTCAACCAAATATTAACAAACATATTAAAAATATTACACAACATTATCAAGTTGGATTTATCCCAGGGATAAAAATATGGTTCAATATCAGCAAATCAATCAGTGTGATACACCACATTAACAAGACAAAGTATAAAAAAATGATCATCTAGCTAGATGCAGAAAAAGCATTGATAAAAGTTAATTTCCATTTACGATAAAAAAAACTCTAAACAAAGCAGATTTAGAAGAAACATACCTCAAAATAATAAAAGTCATATGGGACAAGTCAACAGCTAGCATTGTACTCAACAGTGAAAAGCTGAAAGCTTTTTCTCTAAGATCAAGACAAGGATGCCCATTCTTGCTGCTTTTATTGAACATAATATTGGAAATTTTAGCCAGAGCAATTAGGCAAGAAAAAGGGGGGGGAAGATACCCAAATTGGAAAGGAAGAAGTAAAACTGTCACTATTTGCAGATTATATGATATTACATATAGAAAACCCTAAAGACGCCATCAAAAAATTGTTGGAACTATTAACAAAAATCAGTAAATTTGCAGGATACAAAACCAATACACAAAAATCCGTTGTGGTTCTATATATTAATAATCAACTATCAGAAAGATAAATTGAGAAAACAATCCCATTGAATAAAGAATATATATCAATAAATATGTATTTATTATCTAATATATTTCTATATTTACTATATAATATATTTATATATTTATTATATATTTATATATTATTATATTTCTGAAGTACTATATATATATATATATATATATATATATATATATATATAACACAGCCATAAAAAAAAAAGATGAGATTGTGCCATTTGTGCCATTTGTGACAACATGGATGGATTTAGAGGGTTTTACGTTAAGTGAAACAAGTCAGACTGAGAAAGACAGATACCATATGATTTCACTCATATGTGGAATCTAACAAAACAAATAAATGAACAACAAAAAGCAGAATTAGACCCATAAATACAGAGAATAAACTGATGGTTGCCAGAAGAGAGAAAAGTGGGGGATGGGCAAATTGAGGGATAGGGAGTGGAATATACAGGTTTCTAGTTGTGGAATGAATAAATCATGGGAATGAAAGGCACAGCATAGGCAATATAGTCAATGATAGTGTAATAGTGTTGTGTGGTGACAGATGGCAGCTACACTTGTGGTGAGCATAGCATAATGTAGAGAGATGCAATTATTATGTTGCACACCTGAACCTAATGTAACACTGTGTGTCAACTATACTCAAATAAAAAAAATTAAAAAAAGAAAGAAAATCCCATTTATATTGCATTAAAGAGAATAAAATATCTGGGAATAAACTTAACAAAGGAGGTGCAAGGAGGTGAAAGATTTGTATATTGAAAACTATAAGACATTAATGAAAAAGACTGAAGACATAAATAAATGGAAAGAGAACAGAAATTTACAGATACAATCTATAGAAACAAGGACTTCACAGGCAACATGATGGCAACAAATTCCTATCTTTCAATAATTACTCTCAACATGAATGGCCTAAATGCTCCCATAAAATGGCACAGGGTTGCAGATTGAATGAAAAGTCAGGACCCACCCACATGCTGTCTAGAAGAGACTCATTTTGAACCTAAAGATAAATCCAGACTGAAAGTGAAGGGATGGAGATCCATCTTCCATGCCAACGGACCTCAAAAGAAAGCTGGGGTAGCAAGTCTCATATCAAACTAGATTTTAAGCTAAAGACTGTAGTTAGAGACACAGAAGGACACTATATCATTCTTAAAGGGTCTATCCAACAAGAAGATCTAATAATTGTAAATAACTACGCCCCCAACATGGGAAGAGCCAACTACATAAGCCAACTGTTAAACACAATAGTCATATTGATAATAATACATTAATTGTAGGAGACTTCAATACTCCACTCTCAGCAATAGACAGATCATCTAAGCAGAAAATCAAGAAAAAAACAAGAGCTTTGAATGACACACTAGACCAGGTGGACCTTATAGATATACACAGAACATTCCACCCTAAAACAACAAAATACTCATTCTTCTCGAGCGCACATAGAATAGACCACATACTGGGTCACAAATCAGGTCTCAACTGATACCAAAAGATTGAGATTATTCCCTGCATATTCTCAGACCAAAATGCTTTAAAACTGGAACTCAAACACAAGAAAAAATTTGGAAGAAATTCAAAAACTTGGAAGCTAAAGGCCACTCTGCTTAAGAATGTTTGGGTCAACCAGGAAATCAAAGAAGAACTTAAACAATTCATAGAAACCAATGAGAATGAAAATACATTGGTCCAAAACCTATGGGATACTGCAGAGGCAGTCTGAAGGGGGAAATACATAGTCATCCAAGCCTCACTCAAAAAAATAGAAAAATCCCCAATTCACCATCTTTACACCTTAAAGAACTGGAGGAAAAAAACAACGAACGATGCCTAAACCACGCATTAGAAGAGAAATAATTAAGATTAGAGCAGAGATCAATGAATTAGAAACCAGAAATACAGTAGAGTAGATCAACGAAACTAGAAGCTGGTTCTTTGAAAGAATTAATAAGATCGGTACGTCACTGGCCAGACTTATCCAAAAGAAAAGAGAAAGGACCCAAATTAATAAAATTATGAATGAAAGGGGAGAGATCACGACTAACACCAAGGAAATAGAAACAATTATTAGAAATTATTATCAACAATTATATGCCAATAAATTAAGCAACCTGGAAGAAATGGATGCCTTCCGGGAAACCTATAAACTACCAAGACTGAAACAGGAAGAAATAGATAACCTGAATAGACCAATAACCAGTAACAAGATTGAAGCAGTTGTCAAAAACCTCCCAAAAAACAAGAGTCCCAGGCCTGATGGATTCCTTGGGGAATTCCACCAAACATTCAAAGAAGAAATAATCCCTATTCTCCTGAAGCTGTTTCAAAAAATAGAAACAGAAGGAAAACTTCCAGACTCATTCTATTAGGTCAGCATTACCTTGATCCCCAAACTGGGCAAAGACCCCATCAAAAAGGAGAATTTCAGACCAATATCCCTGATGAATATGGATGCCAAAATTCTCAACAAAATCCTAGCTAATAGGATCCAACAGTACGTTAAAAGGATCATCCACCATGACCAAGTGGGATTTATTCTGGGATGAAGCATGGTTCAACATTTGCTAATCAATGTGATAGAACACATTAATAAGAGGAAAGAAAAGAACCATAAGGTCCTCTCAATTGATGCAGGAAAAGCATTTGACAAAATACAGCATCCTTTCCTGATTAAAACTCTTCAGAGTATAGGGTAGAGGGAACATTCCTCAATCTCATAAAATCCATCTAAGAAAAACCCACAGCGAATATCATTCTCAATGAGGAAAAGCTGAGACCCTTTCCCTTAAGATCAGGAACACGACAAGGATGCCCACTCTTGCCATTATTGTTCAACACAGTACTAGAAGTCCTAGCAACAGCAATCAGACAACAAAAAGAAATAAAAGGCATTCAAATTGGCAAAGAAGAAGTCGAACTCTTCGCAGATGACATGATACTTTATGTGGAAAACCCAAAATACTCCACCCCCAAATTACTAGAACTCATACAGCAAATCAGTAATGTGGCAGGATATGAAATCAATGCACCAAAATCAGTTGCTTTCTTATACACTAACAATGTAACTCCAGAAAGAGAAATTAGAGAATTGATTCCATTTACAATAGCACGAAAAACCATGATACCTTGGAATAAACCTAACCAAAGAGGTAAAGGATCTATACTCTAGGAACTACAGAACACAAAAAAATGGAAAGATATGAAAGAAATTGAAGATGACACAAAAAGATGGAAAAACATTCCATGGTCATGGATTGGAAGAATAAACATTGTTAAAATGTCTATGCTGCCCAGAGCGATCTATACCTTCAACGCCAACCTAATAAAAATTCCAATGACATTTTTCAAAGTGCTGGAACAAACAATCCTAAAATTTGTATGGAATCAGAAAAGACCCTGAATTGCCAAGGAAATGTTGAAAAAGAAAAACAAAGCTGGGGGCATCACATTGCCCGATTTCAAGCTATATTACAAAGCCATGATCACCAAGACAGCATGGTACTGGCACAAAAACAGACACATATACCAATGGAACAAAATAGAGAGCCCAGCTATGGACCCTCAACTCTATGGTCAAATAATCTTTGACAAAGCAGGAAAGAACATACAATGGAGAAAAGACAGTCTTTTCAATAAATGGTGCTGGGAAAATTGGACAGCTATATACAGAAGAATGAAACTTGACCAGTCTCTTACACCATACACAAAGATAAACTCAAAATGGTTGGAAGACCTCAATTTGAGACAGGAATCCATCAAAATCCTAGAGGAGAACATAGGCACTAACCTCTTCGACATTAGCCACAGCAACTTCTTTCAAGACATTCCCCCAAAGGCAAGGGAAACAAAAGCAAAAATGAAGTTTTGGGACTTTAACAAGGTAAAAAGCTTCTGCACAGCAAAGGAAACAGTCAACAAAACAAAGAGGCAACCCACGGAATGGGAGAAGATTTTTGCAAATGATACTACAGACACAAGGCTGATATCCAAGATCTATAAAGAACTTCTCATACTCAACACCCAAGAAACAAATAATCAAGTCAGTAAATGGCCAGAAGACATGAACAGACACTTCTCCAAAGAAGACATACAAATGGCTAACATGAAAAATGGACACATGAAAAAATGTTCATCATCATTAGCCATCAGGGAAAGTCAAATCAAAACCACATTGAGATACTACCTTACACCAGTTAGAATGGCAAAAATTGACAAGGCAAGAAACAACAAATGTTGAAGAGGTTGTGGAGAAAGAGGAACCCTCTTACACTTTTGGTGGGAATGTAAGTTGGTACAGCCACTTTGGAAAACAGTGTGGAGGTGCCTCAAAAAATTAAAAATAGAGCTACTCTAGGACCCAGCAATTGCACTACTGGGTATTTACCCCAAAGACACAGATGTAGTGAAAAGAAGGGCCATATGCACTCCAGTGTTCATAGCAGCAATGTCCACAATAGCCAAACTGTGGAAAGGGCCGAAATGCCCTTCAACAGATGAGTAGATAAAGAAGATGTGGTCCATGTATACAATGGAATATTACTCAGCCATCAGAAAGGATGAATACCCAACTTTTACACCAACATGGATGGGACGGGAGGAGATTATGCTAAGTGAAATAAGTCAAGCGAGAAAGTCAATTATCATATGGTTTCACTAATTTGTGGAACATAAGGAATAGCGTGGAGGACATTAGGAGATGGAAGGGAAAAATGAAGGGAGGGAAATCGGAGGGGGAGATGAACCATGACAGACTATGGACTCTGAGAAACAAACTGAGGGTCTTTGAGGGGATGGGGGTGGGGGGTTGGGTTAGCCCAGTGATGGCTATTAAGGAGGGCTCGTTCTGCATGGAGCACTGGGTGTTATATGCAAACAATGAATCATGGATCACTACATCAAAAACTAATGATGTACTGTATGGTGACTAACATAACATAATAAAATAAAATTAAAAAAATGGAAAGATATTCCATGCTCATGGATTGAAGGAATTAATAATCTTAAAATGCTCATATAACCCAAAGGAATCTACTGATTCAATGCGGTTCCTATCAAAATTCCAATGGCATTTTTCACAAAAATAGAACATGTTGTGTGGGACCATAAAAGACCCCCAAAAGCCAAAGCAATCTTAAGAAAGAACAAAGTTGGAAGCATCATGTTCCTTGATTTCAAACTATATCAGAAAGCTATATAATTAAAACAGTCTGGTAGTGTATGACAACAGACACATAGATCAATGGAACAGAATAGAGAGCCCAGAAATGAACCCATGAACACATGGTTAATTAATTTATGCAAAGGAGTCAAGAATATACAATGAGGAAAAGACAGGCTCTTCAATAAATGGTACTGGGAAAATTGGACAGTCACAAAAGGATGAATTGGACTATTATTTTACACCATACACAAAAATTAACACCAAATGGATTAAAGATTTGAACATAAGACCTGAAACCATAAAACTCATAGAAAATAAACTTAGGCAGTAAGCTCGTTGACATAGGTCTTGGTGATAATTTTTTAAATCTGACACCAGAAGCAAAAGCAACAAAAGCGAAAACAAACAAGTGGGACTATATCAAACTAAAAAGCTTCTGCACAGCAAAGGAATCATCAACAAAATGAAAAGCCACCTAATGAACGGGAGAAGATATTTGCAAATCATATATCTGTTAAGGAGCTAATAATGAAAATATATAATGTGCTCATACAACTCAATAGCAAAAGCAATCTGATTTAAAAATGGGCAGAATATCTGAATAAACATTTTTCTAAAGAAGACATACATATGGCTAGCAGGTACATGAAAAGATGCTCTATATCATTAATCATCAGGGAGATGCAAGTTAAAACCACAATGAATTATTATCTCACACCTATAAAAGTGGCTATTATAAAAAAAAACCCAACAACCTAGAAATAAAAGGTGTAGGCAAGGATATAGAGAAACAGAGAACCCTTGTGCATTGTTGGTAGGGATATAATTTGGTGCAAACACTACAGAAAATATTATGGAGGTTCTTCAAAAAATTAAAAACAGAACTACCATATGACCCACAAATTCCACTTTTGGGTATATATCCGAGGAAAACAAAAATTCTAATTCCAAAAGATATATGTACTGCTATGTTTATCTCAGCATTATTTATAATACCCGAGATATGGAAAAAACCTTAGTGTCCTTTGACAGCTGAATGAATAAAGAAAATGTGATAGGTATATATAGTGTATATATATAAAATAATATATATTATTCAGCCATAAAAAAGAATGAAATCTTGCCATTTACAACAATATGGATAGACCTTGAGGGCTTTATGCTATGTGAAATAAGTCAAAGAAAGACAAATATTGGATGATCTCTCTTATATGTAGAATAAGTAAATATATATGTAAACCAAGCTCATAGGTATAGAAAACTGGTGGTTGCCAGAGATATGCTGGGAGGCTTAAATAAGCTGAATATAAATAAAGCTTAAGTGTGCAATAAATAAATTTAACATACGAAAAATTATTTCTTGTTTGACAACTCTTGGGTTCCCTGGATCTGGTTGTCCATTCCCTTCCCTAGATTTGGGAAATTTTCAGTCAGTACTTCTTTGATCAGGCTTTCTGTTCTTTTCTCTCTCTCTTCTCTTTCTGGGATTCTTAAAACATGCATATGGCATTGTTTGATGGTATCTCATAAGTCCTTTAGTCCTTCGTCACTTGTTTTTATTTTTTTCTTTTACTTTTCTAGCCCAATAATTTCCAGTGGCTTGTCTTTGAGTTCATTGAGCCTTTCTTGTGCCTGATCTAGTCTATTGTTGAATTCCTCTATTAAATGTTTTAGTTCAGTTATTGTATTCTTCACTCAATGATTTCTGTTTGGACTTTTTAATATTTTTTATTTCTTTGTTAAAATTCTCATTTGTACTACATTGTTCTCCTGACTTTGGTGAGCATCTTTATGACAGTTATTATGAATTCTCTGTCAGGTAAATCATATAACTTGATTTCATTAGGGTCAGTTTCTAGAGATTTATTTATTTTTTCTTTGTTTGGAGCATATTTCCCTGTTTCTTTATTTTCCTTGACTCTGTGTTGGTGTCTGCACATTAGGCAAAACAGCCACCTCTCCCAGTCTTCATGGACTGCCTCATACAATGGAAGACCCTTAAGAATTAGCCCAGACAGAGATACTGGGTATGTCTCAAATCTTCATGCTAGTCCAGTCTCCTTTCTTTGTTCTTAGCAGCCCTAAGTTGTCTAGAGTATGTCAAGTCTCATCAACAAGTAATAGTGATGGTAGTTCCTTGGGCACTTTCCAGCTAAGCTGGCTCAGGGGATGCTCAATCTAACTCTTTCCCTTTGTTGAGAAAAATGGATCTGTAAGTTTTCAACCACTCTCTCTGTATTGAGCTGGAGGGAAGGCTTATAGTAACTGTCAGCTCAAACCTTTGTCTAGCCAGGTAGCTAAATTGTGCTGAGTCCTGTCGGCACTCTGAAATAGGCAAGATAGAGGCCAATCTTTTGTGAAGCTTCCAGAAAATTTGGGGTAAGGGACATGAAGACTGACTCTTTCCCTCCCTTAGGAAAACCTGGGAGCTTAGGGGTTTCCTCCCAATTGGTATGGTGCTGTGCCAGGGGTAGGAACTATAGTGACAAAATGTCTTAAATTTCCATACTAATTTCAATGTGCTTGGTTTCACACTTGCTTAGGGTGTAGAAGCATTTCAATTAGTTTCTGGATTTCTCACTAAGGGAATTTGTCTTTTGAGTTGTTGAGTTACTGTGTTCATTGAGGAAAGGAAGGTCCAGCGCTTCCTATTCCATCATCTTGCTGTTTTATATTTAAGTATCAATCTTTTAGTAAGCCTGCGTCCTTTGGGCTGTCACCTTCACACATAACTCTCGGAATTCCCCCTGTCCCTCCTTAAAAGAGACAGGAAGGCTACAGGGGGCTGGAATTGGGTATTTTCCTGTTCTCAATTGGTTAGGATCTGATAAAACCTGAGTGGATTTGCCTCTTGCAAAATAATTTCCCTTGGGTCAGGCTTTTGTTAAGTAGAAAAGAATGATCTGGGCTTATTTCAAATAGCTACTTCCCCCCTTCCCTGTCAGGTGTATGAGGGAATTTTTGTATGATCTTTAGCCTGAGAACTTGATGGCACTCCTGCATATAAATCTCAAAGTGTGGGAGTCTCTTTAAGGCTGGGCTTTCTTGGGGCACCTGGGTGGCTCAGTAAGTTAAGTGTCTGCCTTTGGCTCAGGTCATGATCCCAGGGTCCTGGAAGAGAGCCCCACATCGGGCTCCTTGCTCAGCAGGGAGTCTGCTTCTCCCTCTCCCTCTGCTGCACCCCCTGCTTGTGCTCTCTCTCTGTCAAATAAATAAATAAAATCTTAAAAAAAAGAAAAGCCTGGGCTTCCTTGAATTTTTAACTCTCAAGCTCATCCATGCTGAGCCTCTAGCAATTCATTAGTCATTGTTTATGTGTTCCTACCAGTACTGACTGGCTTCAGCTGTGGGCTTCTGCTCCTGTGAAAGTGTGATTCTCTGTATTCACCTGTCTTTCCAACTTTGAGGATTGTGGGTTGCCCTATGACTTCAGTTCTTTCATGGATCTAATAAAAGTTGTTGATTTTAGTTTGTTCAGTTCTTTTTTTTCCTTGTGAGAAAGGAATGGTAACTTTTAAACTGTTTACATGTTGAACCAAAATTCTTATCTAATATACATCCAAATTTCACTAGTTGTTCCAACTATGCCCTTTATTGCAAATCTCCAGTGCCCCCCCAACCCCCATTCAGGATCTAATAGAATAGCATGCATTACATTTAATTGTCATGTTTCTTTAGTCTCCTAGTTTCTTTCAATGTGGAATAGTTTCTCAGCTGTTATTGGTTTAATTTTGTTTTGTTTTTGTTTTTCATTGTACTCATATTTTGGCATTGAGGTCAGTTGTTTTGTGGGATGTATGTTCATTTGAGTTTGCCTATTGTTTCTTAATTACAAAATTCTGAGTATGTTTTTGAGCAGAAATATTACCTAAGTGGTATTTTGTTACTTCTCTGTACATCATCTCAGGAGACACATGATGCTAATTTGTCCAACAATTAATAATGATAACTTTGATTAATTAAGTAAAGTGATGTTCACCAGTTTTCTCCATTATAATGTTGCTTTTTTTCTGTGTGAAGACACTTTGTGGTAATGTAAATATCCTGTTCTTCAGTAAACATTGGCTCAATAGATTTTTTTAGCATCCATTTATGATTTTTGCTTATAGCAAAAATATAAATATAAAAAAAATTCTTTTTTTTAAGATTTTATTTATTTATTTGACAGAGAGAGAGCACAAGCAGGGGGTGCAGCAGAGGGAGAGGGAGAAGCAGACTCCCTGCTGAGCAAGGAGCCCGATGCGGGGCTCTCTTCCATAGCTAGAAATGGTGATTTTATGCTTGTCATTCATTCTACACTTAGGATTTGATAGTCTACTGTAAGAAAGAGCTATTTCTTTATTTATTCATCTGTAGTATGAATTCAGAGTTATTTATAATACTTAAGTGTCATTCTTTTTATTGTTCATTTTGATGTTCAAATTTTGCCAGATTTGGCTAGTGAGAGCTACTTTAAATTGACTTCCATGTCCTTTTGACATGTCTCCATAATTTTTTTGGTATTTCCTTTCTAGCTCACCATAATGATCTAGGCTTATTTTCATTTTCCTTACCATAGCCCTGGAATCAGCCATGTTTTCAAGAAGTTCTTTTTTGGTTTAGTGGGGGAAAATGTTTAAAAATCAAGGTGATTACATGCTTTATATTTTTAATTATGTTTCTGTGTATGTTTATCCTGATTTTACAAATGTATTTTAAGCTCTTTGATAAAGTTTGCTCAATGTCTAATTATATATGCTTATGTTTCTACAGGACTTAATATAGCAACTGTCTTTCACATATTTGGATTTTAGAACTAGAAGTGGCCTTAGATATCCCTTGCTCATTGTTAAATCATATGCATGAGAAAAGTGAGAATCAGAACAACTAAGTACCTTGATTGAGACGACTCATTGGTGGCAGATTTGATGGTAGAGTATAACTATTTTTGTTTCTAGTTCACTTCTCTGTTGTATGATACATATGCTCAGTAATAAAGGTATGCTAGTTGAAAAAAGTAAATCACCACATTTGTTGGATTAAAGATGGCCATAGGTCTTTGTATACATCCCACTGACAGGTGATTTCTTTTTTCAAAAAACCTGGCTTTTGCCAAAGAAAATCTTGGCCTTGAAGACTACTATCTCTCCCATTTTTGTCTATGGGATTCAAGAGCATATTTGGATTAAAATTGAACTTTGCCTCTTCCTGAACAAATAGCTCTTCTCTGAGAAAAGAACAGAGACAAGAAAGCCTGAAAAGTACTCTCAGTTAATATCTCAAAACTTTACCCCATTATACAGAAATAAAAGACATAAGGTAAAGCCTGATTTCAAAACTAAAAAAAAATTAATATAAAACTTAAAGAAGAATTTAGATTAGCAGACATAATGGTATACTACTATTTCTGAGTAATAGAGTAGGGTGGCTCAGGAAAATGTTGCCATCTCAGGCAGGTTTTTAACATTTATTCTTCTTTTGTTTTGGAAGAAGGTGGCTTCTATAACTTGTATTTTTGTTGAGTTAAAGACCAATTATAATTCATTGTTTTCCTCCTATTTTCCATGAGACACTGATCTTTCCAGGAAGATTGCCAATATCTGCTTTTTCAGTAAAATAACCTTGGGGCTGATTAGGAATTAAAGTGTTTGATCCCAAGTCTGTCTCAAACACTAGATTGTGTTTCTCTAGGACAGGATCCTTTTGCATCCTATTCATCATTAAATCCACACAGTTTCTAGTCCAGTGGCTGCTGTAAAAGTTGCTTACAAATGTTTTATGAATGAACGTCAATCTTTGAATGTTTTGGTTTTAGTAAAATAATATAGGAGTGTGTGTGTGTGTGTGTGTGTGTGTATAAAATGCACATATTTGTATGTGTTTAAGAGAATCAGAATCTGCTGCTTTCAGGTCTTCACTGGAAAGAAGTTAGTTTTATACTTAGGTCTTGCAGTAGTTTGAAGACAAAAGTAAAATTCATGAACTCCAGGAGATGAAGAGACTTTCTCTTTCCAATTATCCAGAGTTGAATTTCAGCAGGGTTGCCTTTGTGATGAGTCAAAAGAAAGCCATCTTACTAATATATTATTGGTTTTAAAAAGTTCAACATCTATTTTAGTACTACTTTTGGTATTTTAAACTCCTTTTAATGGTGCATTTAAAATCTCATTTTGATTCAACATTTTCAAAAGACAGTTTGGTTCCCAGTCAATTTTTCTACTTATTCTTTTTAAAAAAACCTCTATGTGTACATGCATGTGGTACATCTAACATCTAAAGAAAATCACTTATCTATGCAGATTATTTCTCTAAAGGCATCCCTGAACACCTCAAGTTATATTCATGATGATTGTTCAAAGTGACACATGGCTACACTTCTTTGAAGTATAGAATTATACTCAGCTGCCTTCATGCAGTGCAATCCAAAATAATTACTGTCAAAGTCCAACTTCTACCTTTTAAGGCCCAGAGGGTAGCAGAGAATTCATGAGGGAAATAAATTGTGTAGCCTTGTTCACAGCCTCTCTTCCCCTTTTCTTTTTAAAGAGCTAGTATAAAAACTTCACTAAACAACTATTATTTATACATCAAAAAGCTACAGCATTTTATCCCAAACTTGCCCCTATAAAATATTTTGAGAGTGAAATGTGTTTGAAGACAGCATCTGGAGTTTTCTGAGTAATTTAGAATTATCTGGCATTAGTTTCTGCCTCTCATACACATATTTGGGATCCATTTGCCTATATGATTTAACATAAAAAATTGAAACTTGAAAATACATGACCATGAACTATAATTATATATTTGCCTTCACCATATGAATATGCAAAGTAGAGGATTTGGTGTTGAGGATTCTTACATTGATTGCTCATTTTTCAGAGTATTTGCCATATGGAAAGAAGCTATGATGATAACATCTGCTGCTAATATTTGAAACTTATGATGGCTTTTTAAAGTGGAAAAGAAAAAAAAATTTGAAGATAATCCAAGTTAATCTTGATATTCTGATGACAGACATTCTTAAAAGACACATAGAATATTCTGGATAGAAACATTGAAAACTTTAACTGTTGAATCTCTTGCTTATAAATTTACCAATTATTTCTGTGTAACAGTCTTCAAAACATATTATTTAAAGTACAATTTATTTTGAGAAGGTAGAAAACATCATAGCACATCTCTAAAAGAAAGGTTTAAGGAATTATTAGCAGTATGTTAAAAATCAGTATTAGATAATTTGTTTAGATTTCATTAACTTGGATTTATAAGAATATAACAGACTGAAGATAATGTTTATATTATGAAGGAAACAGGATATGGGTATGGTGAAAGAAAATAAGCAAATGCATTCAATAAATAATATTGCAAAGGGAATCTTTATTCCTTTTTGGTAAAAATGTAGACTCTCTTAACTAATTTAGAGATATTAATTTACAAACAATGTAGTTGCATGTAAACTTTGATAGATCACACTTTGAAAAACTGACTGAAATTATCTTTTTCATTTTAAATATGACTTATAAGAAACTACATTAGCTGAATTTTGAACTTGGAAAACAAAAACTGCCCTTTAAAAACATGTATATTGTTCAAGCTTTGATAATTCTGGAACAACCCCCCCATTTTTTGAATTAGTAAGAATTTTCTTTCTTTAAAATAATGACTTTAATTTTTTGCAGACAAAAAAATAGATATTTGTGCATTTGTACATATTTGCAATATAGAGGAAAGTATCAAGAAAGGTAGTTGTTTGGGATGCCTGGGTGGCTCAGTTGGTTAAGCCTGCCTTTAGCTCAGGTCATGATCTCAGGGTCCTGGGATCCAGTCTCAAGTCAGGCTACCTGCTCAGTGGGGAGCCTGTTTCTCCCTCTGCTGCTCCCCCTGCTTGTGCTCACTCTCTGACAAATAAATAAAATCTTAAGAAAGAAAGAAAGAAAGAAAAAGAAAGAAAGAAAAAGAAAGAAAGAAAGGTTATTGTTTATAAGCCTATTGAGAAACATTGTTAATACCAGGGTCTATTGCCTTTCAGTTTTTTTCCTGTGTATTTTTGCATTTATAATATATATATACAGAGATAAACATATTTATTATAAAATTAGAATCATATTGTTTATGTAGTTTTGAATATAAACATTAATGAGTGATTAAAAATTATTTGGAAACATTATTTTTTATTACCTAAATAATAGTCTATGGTAAAAGTATTCCATAATTTATCTCTTTTCCTAATGCTGAATACTTAAATATTTCAGACTTTTGTTGCTATTTTAAAATCATGCTGATATGAACAATTTCATAAATAAATCTTCATGGGCATCTCAGATTATTTCATTAAGAGAGATTCCTAGAAATGAGTTTACTGGTCAGTATGTCAATATTGTAAAACTATTTCTACATACTATAAAACCTTCCTAGCGAGCTTGTATTATTTTACATCTCAGCCAGCATCATAGGAGACTGCCAGTTTCACCATACTGACTCAACACTGAATATTATTATTTGAAAATCACTGTTAATTTGATAGGCATTAGTAGCTTATTTATTTTTTATTTAAGTGTAACTGACATACAACACTATTTTAGTTTTAAGTATATGATGTAATGATTCAACATTTGTATACACTTAGAGATGATCACCAAAATGTCTAGTTACCATCTGACACCATACAGTTACAATTTATTTTTTCTTATTATGGGAACTTTTATGATTTACTTTCTTAGCATCTTTCAAATTTGCAATACAATAACATTGACTGGAGTCACCATCCTGTACGTTATAACCCCGTGACTTATTTGTTTTATAACTAGAAGTTTGCACCTCTTGATGCCCTTTACTTTTTTACACATCCCATATCTTTGTCCATTCATTCATCAGTGGACACTTAGGTTGTTTCCATATTTTGGCTATTGTAAATAATGCTACAATGAACATAAAGGTGCGTATCTTTTCAAATTAATGTTTTTTGTTTTCTTTAGATGTATACCCACAAGTGGAATGGCTGAATCATATGGTAGTTCTATTTTTAATTCTTTGAGGAAACTCCATACTGTTTTCTATAGTTGGCTGTACCAATCTACATTCTCATTAACATTGCATGAGGGCTCCCTTTTCTCCAAATTCTTATCAACACTTGTTATTTCTAGTTCTATTGATAATAGCCATTCTGACAGGTGTGAGATGGTGTCTCATTCTGGTTTTGATTTGCATTTCCCTGATGATTTGTGATATTGAGCATCTTTTTGTGTGCCTGTTGGCCATCTGTCTTTTTTGAGAAAAATGTCTATTCAGATCTTCTGCCCATTTTAAAATTCAGATTCTTTGTTTAATTGTAATTGAGTTGTAGGAGTTCTTTATATATTTTGGATATTAACACCTTATTGGGTACATGATTTGTAAATATCTCCTCGCATTCAGTAAATTGCCTTTTCATTTTGTTGATGGTTTCCTTCACTGTGCAGAAGCTTTTTAGTCTGCTACAGTCCCATTTGTTTTTGCTTCTCCTGCCATTGCCTTTAGAATCAGATCCAAAACATATATTGCCAAAAGCAATGTCAAGGAGGTTACCACCTATGTTTTTTTTTCCCCCTAGGAGTTTTACAGTTCTTGGTCTTATATTTAAGTATTTAATCCATGTTGAGTTTAATTTTGTATATGGTAAAATAGTGGTCCAACTTAATTTTTTTTTTTTTTGCATGTGGCTGTTCAGTTTTCCCTGCATCATTTATTGAAGAAATTGTCCTTTCCCCATTGTGTATTTTGACTCCTTTGTTATAAACAAATTGGCCACATATATATGGGTTTTTTTCTGGGCTCTCTATTCTGTTCCATTGATCTATGTGTCTGTTTTTATGCCAATATCATATTGTTTTGATTACTATAGCTTTGTAATACAGTTCAAAACCAGGAGTGTGAGGCCTCCAGCTTTGTTCTTCTTTCTCAAGATTGCTTTGTTTGTTTGGGATCTTTTGGGGTTCCATATAAGTTTTAGGTTTTTTTTTCTAATTCTGTGGAAAAATGTCATTGGAATTTTGATAAGGATTGCATTGAATCTGTATATTGCTTTGGGTAATATGGACACTTTTTTTTAAAGATTTTATTTATTTATTTGACAGAGAGAGACACAGTGAGAGAGGGAACACAAGCAGGGGCGGTGGGAGAGGGAGAAGAAGGCTTCACGCCGAGCAGGGAGACTGATGCGGGGCTTGATCCCAGGACCCTGGGATCATGACCTGAGCCCAAGGCAGACGCATTATAACTGAGCCACCCAGGTGCCCCAAAGGACACTTTAATAATATTAAATCTTCCAATTTATGAGCACAGAATATTTTTTCCATTAATTTCTGTCTTTTTCAATTTCTTTGAAAAATGTTTTAGAGTTTTCAGTGTATAAGTCTTTCACTTCCTTGGTTAAATTTGTTCTTAGTTATTTTATTTTTCTGATGAAATTGTAAATGAGATTTAAAAAAATTCTGTTTTTGAGAGTTCATTGCTAGTGTATAACAATGCAACAGATGTTTGTAAATCAATTTTGTACCCTACAATTTTACTAAGTAGTTAGTTTTAATAGTTTTTTGTCATTCACAAATAGTGACAACTCTACTTCTTCCTTCCCAGTGTATTTCTTTTTCCTGCCTAATTATGGTGGCTAGGACTTCCAATACTATGTTGAATAAAAGTGGCAAGAGTGGGCATCCTTGCTTTGTTCTTGGTCTTAAATGAAAAGCTTTTGGCTTTTCACCATTGAGTATGATGTTAGCTGTAGGCTTGTCATATATGGTCTTTATTATGCTGAGGTACTTTCCCTCTATCCATTTGTTGAGAGTTTTTATCATAAATGGATGTTGAATTTTGTCAAATGCTTTTTCTGCATCTTTGAGATGATCATATGATTTTTATCCTTTATTTTGTTCATGGTGTGCATCACATTGATTGATTTGTGCATGTTGACCATCCTTATATCTTTGGAATAAATCCCACTTGATCATAGTGTATGATCTTTTTAATGTATTATTGAATTTGGTTTGCTAATATTTTATTGAACACTTGTAATTATATTCATCAGGGATATTTTCTGTAATTTTCTTTTTTTTTTTTGTAGTGTCCTTGTGTGGTTTGCGTATTGGACTAATATTGGTCTTATAAAATGAGTTTGGGAGTGTTTCCTTCTCATCATCATTTTTGGAGGAGTGTAAGAAGGATAGGTATTAAATCTTATTTGAACGTGTGGTAGAATTCACCAGTGAATTAATCTTGTGCTGAACTTTTGTTTTTTTGATTACTGATTCAATCCCCTTATTATTAATGAGTCTATTCAGATTTTCTATTTTTTCTTATTTATTTATTTGAGACAGAGAGAACATGAGAGAGAGAGCACAAGTGGGGGAGGAGGGTTGGGCAGAGGGAGAAATGGACCCCTTGCTGAGCAGGAAGCCTGATGTGGGGCTCGATCCTAGGACCCTGGGATCATGACCTGAGCTGAAGGCAGATGCTTAACCACATGAGCCACCCAGGCACCCCAGGTTTTCTATTTTTTCTTAATTCAGTTTTGGATGATTGTATATTTCTAGGAATTTATCCCTTTCTTGTAGATTGTTGAATTTGTTGGTATATAATTGTTCAAAATAGTCTCTTATGATCCTTTGTACTTCATTATTATCAATTTTAACTTCTCCGCTTTCATTTCTGATGTTATATATCTAAATCCTCTTTTTTGTTAGAGGGTCTAGCTAAAGTTTTGTCAATTTTGTTTATCTTTTCAATGAACCAAATCTAAGTTTCATCGATCTCTTCTATTGTCCATTTAGTCCCTAAAATGTCTTCATTAATTTCTATTCTTATCTTTATTTCCTTCCTTCTACTAACTTTGGGCTCTGTTTGTTCTTTTTTTTTTCCAATTCCAAAGTTAGATAGTTTGAGACTTTTCTTGTTTCTTGAAGTAGGCCTGCATTGCTATGAACTTCCTTCCTAGAACTATTTTTGTTGCATCCCATAAATTTTGATATGTTATACTTCCATCTTCATTTCTCTCAAGTTATTTTTTGATTTCTCTTTTGATTTCTTTGTTGACCCATTAGTTGTTACGTAGCATCCTATTTAATCTCCACGTACTTGTGATTTTTTTCAGTTTTCTTCTTGTATTTAATTTCGTACTATTGTTGGAAGAGATGTGTGCTGTGATTTCAGTCTTCCTGAATTTATTGAGACTTGTTTTGTGATCTAACATATGATCTATCCTGGAGAATGTTATATGTGCACTTGAGAAGAAAGTATATTCTGTTTTGGAATAGACTGTTGTGTACGTATATATTAAGTCCATCTGATCTAATGTGTTATTTCAGGTCAATGTTCTCTTATCAATATTCTGTATGGATGACCTATTCAGTGATATAATTGGCAGCTTATTTTAATTTGCCTTTTTTAGTGTTATGAAGTTGAATTTCTCAAAGTACCAATTCACAGTCATAATTAAAAGGATTTTTAAACCATGTAGAGTTAGGGGTGCCTGGGTGGCTCAGTCTGTTAAGCGTCTGCCTTCAGCTCAGGTCACGGTCCCAGGGTCCCAGGGTCCTGGGATCGAGCCTCGCATCGGGCTCCCTGCTTGGCGGGCAGCCTGCTTCTCCCTTTTCCTCTGCCACTCCCCCTGCTTATGTTCTCTAACTCACTCTCTCACTCTCAAATAAATAAATAAATAAATAATAAAATAAACCATGTATAGTTGAAGCACATGGAATTGTTAAAAGACAAATGCATTTCAGGTATTATGTGCTGGATGTTAGTTCTCATCCATACTTAGCTCTATGACCTTTTATATCATTCCCTCTTTTACTATAGTTTGCACATCTGTCAAGTGGAAATAAGATTTGCTCTCTTGTTTCGCAAAAATGTATAAATGATCAAGTGAAATTATGGATATGCATTATACCACAGTGACCCATTGTGCATCTGAGTTTGGATCCTAACTTTAACACTGAATGTCTTTGTAATACTCTTTGCCTAAGTTTTCTCATCCTTAAATGGCGATAATAATGGTGTCAATCTAAAAAGAATTAAGTGAGGTAATATCCATAGTATTCTGTATAGGGCTTGATACTAACACCCAGTAAACCTAAGTTATTAGTAGTATTTTTACCGATCAATCTGTCACAACTGCTAACTCAGGAAATGGATGGTGAGTCCTGGTGTGCTTCTGAGGCCAACCGCTCTGTTCCCCCAGAATCTCAAGGAGGCTGGACAAATCGAAAGCATAGCTCTAGGCTGTGTTTGCCTAAACTGTTGCTGAACAAATTCAAGAGAAGCTAATAACTCAAGATACCAGGATGTGGAAAAGAGAAAGGAAGAAATTTATTTTGGGTGCCAGCAAGCAGGGGAAGTGGCAGGGTCAAGCCTTAAAAACTGACCTCTCCACTGGCCAGAAGGACACCTAGAATTTTATAGGGAGAGGTTCAGGGAGTATGTGCAAGAGAGCAGGTAGAGATTGCATGATCATGGGTGGGGGCTGGTATGTGGTCAGCCCATGAGTATGGTTAAGGAAGTGACATGTGGGGTGTGGTCTTCTAGGCATTCCATGGCTCTCAGGGCATTTCTGGCCTGGTGGTTAAAATGTTCCAGTCATAGAAAAATATTTCCATAAATACTTCAAATAAGTGAGATAAGAAATAAGAACAGTGGGTTTCAGTTAGAGCATGAGTTAATCAATCTTGTTTATTTTTGGTTTTAATTGTTGGGATCTATAGTTGGGCAAGAGGACTCCCTGACAGTATTATGTGAAAATAACTTAAAATATAAAACACTTCATAAAGGTAAGATTTTATTAATTTATCATTCAGATAATAAGCCAGTTACCCAATTTGTTTAGGGACTTTGATTCTTTTCCTAACCTATGGTTTGCTTTATGTAGTAGATCTTGGAATGTTTTTATTAATAAAATTTTTTAATTTATATTCTTTAATGTAGAAATTATAGTATCAAAAATACATTTGCTTGCAATACATATCAGAATAATATTTTGAACATGCCTGATCATATTTTCCTTTTCTTGTCTAAAAATATGCAGTTAATTTTATTTTTTATTTTTTAAATTGTTTATTGTTATGTTAGTCACCATACATTACGTCATTAGTTTTTTAAAATAATTTTTTATTGTTATGCTAATCACCATACATTACATCATTAGTTTTTGATATAGTGTTCCATGATTCACTGTGCATAACACGCAGTGCTCCATGCAGAACGTGCCCTCTTTAATACCCATCACCAGGCTACCCTTCCTCCCACCCCCATCCCCTCTAGAACCCTCAGTTTTTCAGAGTCTATCGTCTCTCATGGTTCATCTCTCCCTCCGATTTCCCCCCTTCATTCTTCCCCTCCTGCTATCTTCTTCTTCTTTTTTTTCTTAACATATATTGCATTATTTATTTCAGAGGTACAGATCTTATTCAACACTCTTGCACAATTCACAGCACTCACCATTGCACATACCCTCCCCAATGTCTAGAACCCAGCCACCCCATCCCTCCCACCCCCCCACTCCAGCAACCCTCAGTTTGTTTCCTGAGATTAAGAATTCCTCATATCAGTGAGGTCATATGATACATGCCTTTCTCTGATTGACTTATTTCGCTCAGCATAACACCCTCCAGTTCCATCCATGTCGTTGCAAATGGCAAAATCTCATTCCTTTTGATGGCTGCATAATATTCCATTGTATATATATACCACTTCTTCTTTATCCATTCATCTCTCCATGGACATCTTGGCTCTTACCACAGTTTGGCTATTGTGGACATTGCTGCTATAAACATTGGGGTGCATGTACCCCTTCGGATCCCTACCTTTGTATCTTTGTGGTAAATACCCAGTAGTGCAATTGCTGGATCGTATGGTAGCTCTATTTTCAACTTTCTGAGGAACCTCCATACTGTTTTCCAGAGTGGTTGCACCAGCTTGCATTCACCAACAGTGTAGGAGGTTTCCCCCTTCTCCACATCCCTGCCAACATCTGTCCTTTCCTGACTTGTTAATTTTAGCCCTTCTGACTGGTGTGAGGTGGTATCTCATTGAGGTTTTGATTTGGATTTCCCTGATGCCGAGCGACGTTGAGCACTTTTTCAGGTGTCTGTTGGCCATTTGGATGTCTTCTCTGGAAAAAAGTCTGTTCATGTCTTCTGCCCATTTCTTGATTGGATTATTTGTTCTTTGGGTGTTGAGTTTGATAAGTTCTTTATAGATTTTGGATACTAGCCCTTTATCTGATAGGTCATTTGCAAACATCTTCTCCCATTCTGTTGGTTGTCTTTTGGTTTTATTGACTGTTTCTTTTGCTGTGCAAAAGCTTTTTATCTTGATGAAATCCCAATAGTTCATTTTTGCCCTTGCTTCCCTTGCCTTTGGCGATGTTTCTAGGAAGAAGTTGCTGTGGCTGAGGTCGAAGAGGTTGCTGCCTGTGTTCTCCTTTAGGATTTTGATGGACTCCTGTCTAGGATTTATGTCTTTCAACCATTTCTTTCTTTTTCTTTCTTTCTTTCTTTCTTTCTTTCTTTCTTTCTTTCTTTCTTTCTTTCTTTCTTTCTTATGGTTTGGGGTGCAATTGTACATGGGATCGACTCCTTGATTTGTCTCTCTTCTGTCTTGTTGGTGTATAGGAATGCCACTGATTTCTGTGCATTGATTTTATATCCTGCCACTTTACTGAATTCCTGTATGAGTTCTAGCAGTTTTGGGGTGGAGTCTTTTGTGTTTTCCACATAAATTATCATATCATCTGCAAAGAATGAGAGTTTGACTTCCTCTTTGCTGATTTGGATGCTTTTGATTTCTTTTTGTTGTCTGATTACTATGGCTCTGACTTCTAATACTATGTTGAATAGCAGTGGTGATAGTGGACATCCCTGCCATGTTCCTGACCTTAGGGGGAAAGCTTTCAGTTTCTCCCCATTGAGAATGATATTCACTGTAGGTTTTTCATAGATGGCTTTTATGATATTGAGGTATGTACCCTTTATCCCTATACTCTGAAGAGTTTTGATCAAGAAAGGATGCTGTACTTTGTCAAATGCTTTTTCTGCATCTATTGAGAGGATCATATGATTCTTGTTCTTTCTTTTGTTAATATATTGTATCACATTGATTGATTTGTGGATGTTGAACCAATCTTGCAGTGCAGGGATAAATCCCACTTGGTCATGGTGAATAATCCTTTTAAGGTACTGTTGGATCCTATTGGCTAGTATTTTGGTGAGAATTTTTGCATCCATGTTCATCAAGGATATTGGTCTGTAATTCTCCTTTTTGATGGGGTCTTTGTCTGGTTTGGGGATCAAGGTAATGGTGGCCTCATAAAATAAGTTTGGAAGTTTTCCTTCCATTTCTATTTTTTGGAAGAGTTTCAGGAGAATAGGTATTAATTCTTCTTTAAATGTTTGGTAGAATTCCCCTGGGAAGCCATCTGGCCCTGGGCTTTTGTTTATTTGGAGATTTTTGATGACAGCTTCAATTTCCTTAGTGGTTATAGGTCTGTTCAGGTTTTCGATTTCTTCCTGGTTCCATTTTGGTAGTTGATAATCTCTAGGAATGCATCCATTTCTTCCAGGTTATCTAATTTGCTGGCATAGAGTTGCTCATAATATGTTGTTATAATTGTATGTCTTTGGTGTTGGTTGTGATCTCTCCTCTTTCATTCATGATTTTGTTGATTTGGATCCTTTCTCTTTTCTTTTTGATAAGTCTGGCCAGGGGTTTATCAATCTTGTTAATTCTTTCAAAGAACCAGCTCCTAGTTTTGTTGATCTGTTACTGTTCTTTTGGTGTCTATTTCATTGATTTCTGTTCTGATCTTTATTATTTCTCTTCTCCTGCTGGTTTTAGGCTTTATTTGCTGTTTTTTTCTCTACCTCCCTTAGGTGTAGGTTTAGGTTGTGTATTTGAGACCTTTCTTGTTTCTTGAGAAAGGCTTGTATTGCTATACACTTTCCTCTTAGGACCGCCTTTGCTGCATCCCAAAGATTTTGAACAGTCGTGTTTTCATTTTCATTGGTTTCCATGAATTTTTTTTTAATTCTTCTTGAATTTCTTGGTTGACCCATTCATTCTGTAGTAGGATGCTCTTTAGCCTCCATGTATTTGAATTCTTTCTGACTTTACTCTTGTGATTGAGTTCTAGTTTCAAAGCATTGTGGTCTGAAAACATGCAGGGAATAATCCCAATAATCCCAGTCTTTTGGTACCGGTTGAGACCTGATTTGTGACCTAGGATGTGATCAGTTTTGAAGAATGTTCTATGGGCACAAGAGAAGAATGTGTATTCCATTGCTTTGGGATGGAATGTTCTGGAGGTATCTGTGAAGTCCATTTGGTCCAGTGTGTCATTTAAAGTCTTTATTTCCTTGTTGATCTTTTGCTTAGATGATCTGTCCATTTCAGTCAGGGGGGTGTTAAAGTCTCCCACTATTATTGTATTGTTGTCAATGTGTTTCTTTGCTTTTGTTATTAATTGCCTTATATAATTGGCTGCTCCCATGTTAGGGGCATAGATATTTACAGTTGTTAGATCTTCTTGTTGGATAGAGCCTTTAAGTAGGATGTAGTGTCCTTCCTCATCTGTTATTACAGTCTTTGTTTTAAAATCTAATTTGTCTGATATTAGGATTGCCACCCCAGCTTTCTTTTGGTGTCCATTAGCATGGTAAATATTTTCCACTCCCTCACTTTCAATGTGGGGGTGTCTTTGGGTCTAAAATGAGTCTCTTGCAGACAGCATATCGATGGGTCTTGTTTTTTAATCCAATCTGATAGCCTGTGTCTTTTGATTGGGGCATTTAGCCCATTTACATTCAGGGTAACTATTGAAAGATAGGAATTTAGTGCCATTGTATTGCCTGTAAGGTGACTGTTACTGTATATTGTCTGTGTTCCTTCTGGTTTATGTTGCTTTTAGGCTTTCTCTTTGCTTAGAGGACCCCTTTCAATATTCCTTGGAGGGCTGGTTTCGTGTTTGCAAATTCCTTTAGTTTTTGTTTGCCCTGAAGCTTATTATCTCTCCTTCTATTTTCAATGACAGCCTATCTGGATATAATATTCTTGGCTGCCTATTTTTCTCATTTAGTGCTCTGAATATATCATGCCAGTCCTTTCTGTCCTGCCAGGTCTCTGTGGATAGGTCTGTTGCCAGTCTAATGTTTCTACCCTTGTAGGTTACAGATCTCTTGACCCAAGCTGCTTTCAGGGTTTTCTCTTTGTCTCTGAGACTCCTACGTTTTACTATTTTTATCTGTCAGGGTGTTGACCTATTTTTATTGATTTTGAGAGGGGTTCTCTGTGCCTCCTGGATTTTGATGCCTGTTTCCTTCCCCAAACTAGGGAAGTTCTTTGCTATAATTTGCTCCAATATACCTTCTGCCCCCCTCTCTCTTTCTTCTTCTGGGATCCCAATTAGTCTAATGTTGTTTCATCTTATGGTATCCATTATCTCTCGATTTCTGCCCTCTTGATCCAGTATTTGTTTATCTCTCTTTTTCTCAGCTTCTTTATTTTCCATCATTTGGTCTTCTATATCACTGATTCTCTCTTCTTTCTCATTTATCCAAGCAGTTAACCTCCCCATTTTTGATTGCACCTCATTAATAGCCTTTTTGATTTCGACTTGCTTAGATTTTAGGTCTTTTATTTCTCCAGAGAGGGTTTCTCTAATAACTTTCATGTTTTTTTCAGGTCCAACTAGTATCTTTAAATCATGATTCTGAACTCTAGGTCCAACATTGTACTAATGTCCGCATTGAGTTGGTCCCTGGCAGTCAGTACTGCCTCTTGTTCTTTTCGTTGAGGTGATTTTTTTCCACCTTGTCATTTTGTCCAGAGGAGAATAAATGAATGAGAGAAAAAATGCTAACAGGGTAACAACGTCCCCAGAAAATATACTCTAAACAAATCAGAAAAGACCTGAAACTGGGGGAAAAGAAACAGAAGGAAAGAAAAAAGAAAAAGATAAAAACAAACAAAAACACAAGAAAACAACAAAAAAAACAGAATATGATCAAATATGATCAAGCTGGTGCATAGATCAGTGCCACACACTATATTTTGAGTGTACTTGGTCTGTTAGAAGAAAGTGCCTCCCAAAATTTTAAAGAAAGAAAAACTTATATAGGTACAAAAATAAGGGTTGATACGATGAAGGGATGGAATATGACTGTAAAGATGAAAATTATAAAAAATTTTATAAAAGGAATTGATAAGATAAGAAGTTGTTTGAAAAAAGAAAGAAGAGGATTTAAAAGAAAAAAAAAAGGGAGAGAATGTGATCAGGCAGGAGACTAGAACATAGCCATACACTAGATATTTAGGGTATATTTTGATCTGTTAGAAGAAAGTGTATCTCAAAATTTTATTTTATTTCATTTTTTTATTTTTAAAAGATTTTTATTTATTTAACAGAGAGAGAGAGCACAAGTAGGCAGAGCAGCAGACAGAGGGAGACGGAGAAGCCGACTTCCCGCTGAGCTGGGAGCCTGATGCAGGGCTTGATTCCAGGACCCTGGGATCATGACCTGAGCCGAAGGCAGCCACTTAACTGACTGAGCCATCCAGGCACCCCATGTATCTCAAAATTTTAAAAAGAGAACAACTTATATATATATATGCCAAAAATAAGGGTAACTACTATGAAGGGATAGAACATGACTCTACAAATGAAATATAAAAATGTTTTTCAAAAAAGGGATTGATATGATGTTGGTTGAAAAAGCAAAAAAGAAAAATTAAAAAAAAAGACAGTTTTAAAAAAAAATTAACTTTGAAAGACTAAAGAATCATGGTAAGAAAAGCCATGGATTCTATGTGTAGTAGTCCCCTAGCTCTGGAGTTCTGCCATTCTCATTGATCAGTAAACTTGGTCTTGGCTGGCTGTTCCTGCTGATCTTCTGGGGGAGGGGCCTGTTGCCATGGTTCCCAAATGTCTTTGCTGGAGGTAGAATTGTCCTGCTCTTGCCTTGTCTGGTCTAAGTAATCTGCTCGGGTTTGTTCTCCGGAGCTTTTGTTCCCTGCAAACTTTCTGTACAGCTTTGGAGGACGAGAGTGAAAATGGTGGCCTCCCAATCTCTGCTCCAGAGGAGCCGAGAACTCGGGGACCCGCTCCTCAGTGCGCCCCCAGAGAAAAGCAGTCAGTCACTCCCGTCTCCCTGGTCTCTGGCTGCCCTCCGTGCTCACCCGGCCTGTGACCGAATATTTCTATCTCTGGCACCAGTCTCCAGTGTGGAGTCTCCAAACCCAGCAGATCCCTGCAGTGCGCTCCCGTGCCGCTCCTCCTGGGGGAGGGAGGGGAGTCTCCCCGGATCTGCCGCTTGTTGGGTCCCTGCTGGAGGAGCAGTGGCCCGACTGGGCCGCAGGTCACGGTTTATAGCAACCCTGAGCTGAGAGCCTGCGCCTTGGCTCCGTCCTTGCAGCCAGGTTCCCTCCTCCAATACCTGGGAGCTCTGCTGCACTCAGGCACCCCCGGTCTTTCTGTGACCCCGAGGGTCCTGAGACCACACTGTCCCACGAGGGTTCCACCCCCCACTTAGCCACTGGAGCGACGTCCCTCAGCGGAGCCGGCTTCTAAAAGTTCCAATTTTGGGCTCCGTGACTCTATCACTTGCCAGAAGTGGCCGACGGAGGCCCCCTCCCCTGCCGTCTATCCTCCTGAATATCACCTCGGATTCACTTCTCCGCATGTCCTACCTTCCAGAAAGTGGCCGCTTTTCTGTTCAGAGAGTTGTTGCTACTCTCCTCTGCGATCTCCTGTTGAGTTCGTAGGTGTTCAGAATGGTTTGATCCCTATCCAGCTGAATTCCTGAGACCAGATGAAATCCAGGTCTCCTACTCCTCTGCCATCTTGCTCCACCCCCAAATATGCAGTTAACTTTAAAAAGTCTGTTGATGAGGACTCTCTTTTGACCAAACATTAATTCGGATCCTGAGTTCTCTTTTTGACTCTCTCTTGGGCTCTGTTTTTGACTCAGTCCAGTTTTAGCAAGAATTCTGCTGCTCGGTCATGTTATTAAAAATCCCCCACCCTTTACATTTTGATCAAATTCTTTATCGCATCCTTGGTAAATGACCACTCTTGATGATCTCTTTGAATTCCTTATCCTCCACCCTTGATATCCTATCATCCTTGCCTGCCTTCAGCAAAAATTCTGGCGAGTTAGTTTAGCCTTTGACATAGTCCCCTTATCCCTGATGTGTCTTCTTAGTAACCTTTGTTTTTCCAAACATCTTTCCCCTTCTTGCTAATGGCCTTCCACCCCTTTGTATCCTCAGACTCTACCCCTTTCCTTAGGTCATATAAGCTTCATGTTGCCTCATTGTCTTTAGAATTTCATGTCTGTATGAATTCCCCATATGGATTCCTATTAAATTTGATTTTCGGGCGCCTGGGTGGCTCAGTTGGTTAAGCGACTGCCTTCGGCTCAGGTCATGATCCTGGAGTCCCGGGATCGAGTCCCGCATCGGGCTCCCTGCTCAGCAGAGAGTCTGCTTCTCCTTCTCACCCTCCTCCCTCTCATGCTCTCTGTCTCTCATTCTCTCTCAAATAAATAAATAAATTCTTTAAAAAAAAAATTTGATTTTCTTCTATTAATCTGTCTCATGTGACTGATTCTAAGTCCAGCTAGAAGGACCAGAGGGCAGAGGAAAGTCTTCCTCCCCAATAGCTATAAATCTCCACTTCTAGTCCTATTCTGAGGTGAGCTTAATCTCCTTCCTCTACTACAAAACCCCAATGTAGTAGCCCTCCTTGAATAAAGTCTGCCTTACTGCCTTTAACAAATGTCTAAATAACTTTTTCTTTAACAGAGTACAAAATTATGAGTAATGTTAACTGGGCAAAAAACACAAATAAATTTGAATTGCTGAAGTAATTATTTATAGAAATCAGTAACACTGACCAACAGTAGGGGAAATTTGCATTTTATTTATGGGCTGGGCAGTGGTTCTTTCAAAGGAAAAGTTGAAACAATGACTCTCATTGATCTTTGGTCTTGAAGCTGTAAAGGCAGGAACACAAATGCTGCTAATAACATAGCCTTGGGGAAGAAGGAAGAAAGAAACTAGTGTTGAGTTTCCAATATTGTTCTGTCTGCACTGATCTTATGGAGAGCAAGAAAAAAATGGAGGGGACAGTACGAATCTGCATTTTTCCCCCTACAGAATGCCTCTCCTGCTATTTTCATTTGGCCCCAAGGTTTTGGAGAGATCAATACAGATTCTTTTCAGGGAAGGAAATAAGACAGGAACATGTGCCCTGGTGGAGCTGCTTAGAATATTGAGTAGTTTTTGACATAGCTTGATGCAGAGAGAGGTAATACTCTCCAAGGAGAGAATTGCTACTATAGTTTGAACCTCATGGGGGAAAAGAAACTAAATGAAAACTGGAAGGAGAATGAGTGGAGGTTTTTACTCCTCCTTACCTCTGAAATGCACAAATAGGATGGTGAGTTGAGAACATAGGACCTCAAAAAGGGCACTTTACTCTAATGGAAACTGTTTTCTACCCCATCATCACTACAGCAGAGGGCAATGAAAATGCCTTTGCTTCTATTTTAAATCAAAATTCATTCTTTAGGGTAACATTTGCTTTTTTTCCTGTTTCATTCGATGGTTGCACTGCTGACATGGATTCACAATGGTTACTAAAATATTCACTGCAAAGAGCTGGTGTTAAACAGTCTCATATACTGCTACTCTTTTACTCATCTGGATTAACCTTTCTCCAGCAATCACAGCATTGTAAACACCTCTCAGCATTAAATAAAAAACCAGCAGTGTGCAGGTTTAAACGATTGCTTCAGCTTTTTTTCTGGCCTGATGCGTGACTTGTTTTATTTAGCAGTTTCTGCATTCCCCCACTGTTTAACAATCATGCACAGCTGAAAGCTTTGCCTTTACTTTCTTTCCCTTTTTTAATGAGTTCCAAGATGAAATATTCACTCCTCCCATTTTTCTCCTTAAAGGTCACGACTTGAATCAGAATCAAATTTGGAAGGTCAGCATTCAAACATTATTGCCTTAGCTAGCATAGTGCCAAGAAAACTTGGAGGACAATTGCCTACAAAGAGGGAAAAATTAAATCAAGATTGGTTAAAAAAAACTTGTATATATTAATGCAACATTGTGGCTGAGAATTTAAACTCATATAAGTCAAGAAAGTCAAAATTATGATCCTCCCAGCTATTGTTATTCGTTCCTTGCACACATGATAGTATTTTATGTACTATATTTGCTGTTGTATTTATGTCCTTATATAGAATATGCCAAGTTATAGTTACTAGGGGGAGCATAACTTTTCATTTCTAACTTTCCTGCATTCTAATTCTTTGGCACAATTAGCACTAGTTCCTTTGCTTTCTCCTGATCTTACTTCTTAAAGAGAAAAAAAAAATGAGATGACCATGTATCTCTGTGTTTTAACTGTTCACTGACCTTTGAGACTGATTATGTATTTATGGGTCAGGTTTCAAAGAGTACAGAAAATTTGCTTTGTTTGAGAGAAGCGCTTTCTGCAGCTTGCAAATAGTTTCTTAAAATCCATCAATCCTGGGGCACCTGGGTGGCTCAGTCGTTAAGCGTCTGCCTTTGGCTCAGGTCATGATCCCAGGGTCCTGTGATCGAGCCCTGCATTGGGCTCCCTGCTCGATGGGAAGCTTGTTTCTCCCTCTCCTGTTCCCCCTGCTTGTGTTCCTTCTCTTGCTGTTTCTCTCTCTGTCAAATAAATAAATAAAATCTTAAAAAAAAAAATCCATCAATCCTTTTTGGAAGAGGCAGAGGAGAACTTGGTGTGGCTCTCCAAGGTCCTGAGCTCTACCCGCCTATCATTCATAGTTTTGTATATTTTGTATTATACTTATTTTAGCAGATACTATAAGATTTGAAAATAAGAATATATAATAAATTCCAGAGTACAGGTCTGTGCAATTTCACTAGAACAATATATTTCAAAGAAAATAACCTGTTATTACTGGATTGAATATTTTATTTTCACAAGAGAAAGTGTTTCAGAATGGTTGGTACAGGTAATCTAAGTGATCTGCCTTAATCTAACTGAGTTATTGATAGGTGCTTAGAGACAAAAAGTTTATTCAAATTCTCTATTGTTTATTCAGGCTCTATTTATTCAGCATGATTGAGCTGGTAGTGGAAAGAATTGTGGGGTCAGGTGGATCTAGATTCAAATCTTGACTCATACACAAAATGGGTTATTTTGAACAAGTGACTTAACCTCTTTGAGTCCTGATCTCCTAATTTTTAAGCTGCTAATAACTGCACCTCCTCCTAGGATTGTACAAAGATTAAATGAGTAGTCTATGTAAAGCACCTGTCACATGACAGGTTCTCATAAATGTGTAGCAGAGTGATTAGAAGCAGGGTTACTGAATCTAGATTGCCTGGGTTTGAATTCAGACTATGCAACTCAGCTGTGTGACTTAGGGCAAGTTAGTTGACCTCTTGTTTCACTTTTCCTATCTGCAAAATAGGGAGGATCATAGTCCTTACATCATGAAAGTCTTGTGAAAATTAAGTGAGTTAATTTATATAAATTGCTTAGGATCCTGCTTGGCATATATTAAGCACTATATCTACATTAGTTAAAAATACCATTGTTCCCTTCTAGATATTTAGTGTCCTATTACTTTACAATCAAAACTTACTCAAGAGGTTTTTCCTTTATTAAATATTTGCAGATTTTCCAAACTGCCTAATTTGTTTTTTAACATTTAGAATTCCCCCCTATGATAAATAATTCACTTTCAACTTATTTCTAATATCTGGTAAAACTGATGGATATTTGTTTCTTGTTAAAGTTCTAAAAAAGCAAATTTTGCCTACTTAGTATTTATAGCTAACTTAGTTTTGATGTCATTAGTTACTTATTTTAAACCATTTTTTCTTTTCATACCATTTAGGACTATAACATTTATTACAGTCAAGTTTTAATTTAACTTCCTTAAATCATGACTTTGCATAATTTACTCTCAAAATAAATGGCCCAAATTTTACATAAGATATGTTGATCTTTCATTACTTTGTTACCTTTCTTAGAAACAATATATAAATGTTCTTTATCACATTCATTACACCTCACAAATATTTCTCCCTTCTTTGCTTTTGGTTTTGCAACTTCAACCAATACTTACTCTTTGTTTTAAGTACAATTTCTTTACTTCCCAAATTTATCTCTCATAACACTTGTCTTCCTTTAGTTTTCAAATATGCAAATTATCCATTTCTGCATACTTATGGAACATTTTGATTTCCTTGGAGAAAAAATACTTGAGAGCTAAGAAATTAGTTATTTACTTTCACTTATTATTTTATTTAATAAATATTTATTGAGCACCTATATTATGCCAGGGACTGGGGTTATTTAGAACATGCGCTAGGCTTTGAGATATAGTAATTAAGAACAATGATCTCAAACCTTGCATGATACTGATAGAGATCAGGGCTCTCCAGCAGAAATATAATATGTGTCAAATGTGTAATTTAAAAATTTTTTTGTAGTCATACCAAAAATATAAAAAAAGAAACAAGTGAAATTAATTTTAATAGTATATTTAGCCCAATACATTCAAAATTTTATCATTTCAACTATAACTTGTATAAAAATTATTGAGATATTTTACATTCTCTTTTGTATACTATTTTTTTTTTTTTTACTTTTTCAGTCTTCTTGAAGCATAATTGACAAAGTTGCAAGATATTTAATATATACCACATGGTGATTTGGTATACATGAACATTATGAAAGGATTTCCCCCCATCAAATTATTTAACACATTCATCACCTCAAATATATGCTTTTTTGTTTTTGGTGTGAATACATATTAAGTCTTTAAAATCCAATGTGTATCATTCCCAATGAGCACATCTCAATTCTGACTAGCCACATTTCTACTGCTCAATAGACATGTGTGGCTGTTGGCTACCATATTGAACATACAGGCTCCTTTAAAACAGGAGGTTCTTATCAAACACTGTAACAAAATGTAGGATTAAATAGAACTCATGCAATATAAGGAACATAATTCCCTCTGCCCTTAGTGAAATGGTTTTGGATTTTTCTCTAAATGAGTGCATGTTGGTATTCCCAACATAGCAATTAACATTAAGAACAAATTGTTTAAATAATTTATTTTGGTGAAGATGTTATAGTTAATTAACAAATTATAAAAGCATTTGTAGTTGAGATAGTCTTGGGGATTGATACATTTTTATCTCTGATGAGTATTTTTTTATTCTGGATTTATAAAATGGCTGGAGTTTAAATTTTGAATTGGAATTGGAAGTAAATTCCTGGAGTCTAAATTGTGATGGCATTATTATTTTCATTAAAGAAAGTAAAATAGAAACACACAGGTTCAAAGATAAAGTATATACAGGCAGGAGACACTGGCAGTGAAAGATGTTTCATCTTCAAGATGCTCACATTTTCAACTAATCCAAGGGAACTCTGAAATTCACCCATAAAAGCCTGACAGTAATAGCTTGAGCAGTGCTACATAGGCTCCCTGGAGGTGTTTCAGAATGCTGATTAGAATATTATCTTCTATTTCAAGGTGAATCCAGGTTCTGCAAATCAGGCATTTAAAAATCTTAAAAAGGGGACCAAAAAAAGGAAAGAGGAAAATGGAAGGTCCCAATGAAGAACCAGTGACCTCAAGAGAGGCCAAGATAATACGCACTGAAACAAAATATGCAAACTTTTTCATGAGTTTATTTTCTGCTTTGAGTAGTTAGCCCATATTTCCATTGTTCCTTCTTTTATGCAGAAAATAAGAATTAAAAACACACAACTAATTTAATAAAATTCAAGTTTCTTAGCTTGTCTCCTCTTCAGTAAAATGTTTTTCTTTTAATTGAAAGGAGAGTAATCTCAATATTATTGTGTATTTACCTTGATTGCAGTCACAGACGTAGTTGACTTTTTGTATGTGTATCTCTAAGCCTGTTTTGGGAGCAGTAGGATGAAAAGAATTAGAAACACCAGTGATTTTCTTAGGACATCAAATGCTCCATTTTCTTCATTGATTGTGGTAGCTGTTCTGCATTTTGGTGTAAGGGAAGGACCTGTCCCTAAAGAGTGCAAGAGGATATCTGTACTGGTTTATGATAGTGTTTTGCTTTTATTGTTGAGTGGAAGGGAGATACACTAAAATTTCCCTGAGGAAAAGTGTGCTATAAATCCGCGATGGGGAAGGTAGGGGTCTGAAGGAGAGAGGCTCTTAAACCATCATTTTCACTCTGGTCATTACCCATAAGAAATGTGAAATAAAAAGAAGAGAAAGCCGAGTGAAAATTAACTTTAAGTCATAGAAACAGACAAGCAGTTTCTGTGATTTAGAGTAGAGTCATGTCAAGTCCAGTGTTGAAATAAGAAACATGGAGGACAGGCATTTTTATGTTGTTTGTAATTGGACAAGCGAAGAAAATGATTTGTTGAAGGTGATGCCAATGACAACAAACCAATGTCAAACTGTGTGCTGGGAGGAACGAAAAGAAGATAGAAGGAACATATTATGCCCAGCTTGAGTTTATGAGGAAAAAGATTTTGTGCCAGAAGGAAAAATTTTTGTGACCACAAACATGTAAATGTGGAGAATTATCTTTCTGGCTGAGTTTTTATTTTGATCGGTATCTCCTCTCTCTTTTGTAGGCTAAATGTGTTACGCTGCACTAAACACACTCCTGGCTTGTCCTGCACTGCTATTACAGGTGGTATTTAAAAACTACCTATTTTCAATTATGATAACATACTTCTTGCAGTCCTGTTGGACGGGAGATAACTTTATGTTCCAAAAATAGACAAGCAGTGTAGTGATATTTTAGTAATCACTGGGGTCCCGTTTCATTTCCCACCCTCCCAGACAGTATTGAAAGAATCATGCCCCTGCCTCATCCACATGTGCCTTTGCCTTTGCTGCCAACTCCTACCTCTTCCTGGCCGTTTCATTCCCTCCATGGCTTCATCTTGGCGAAGAGTCCATGGCTTTTTGGGTTAGGACTGAACATTTTTCTCTGACCAATAACTAAGAGCTTCTCTATTAGCTAAACATGAAAATCAAACATAAAGAGAATAGAAGAAAACCTAAAAATATTTAATTTCGTATCAAATCTCTAATCTTAAACATTAAACATTAAAAAATTCTCTTGTTTTTTTATCCATGATTTTCTAAGTGGCCCCATTTAAAATGTCTTATCACAGTGCCAGACTGTATGTTAGATAAGGCCTCCCTATTTGAGAAATATAGAAATTACATCCCAAGAAAGCCTACAATTTGATACTGAGCAGGCCTGGGCTAATCCCATACAGACCTTAAGCAAGGGTTGAAAGTCCTTACTGATATTTTTTTAGAGAAATTATCCAATCATGGTTCATGCCATGAAAGGAAAAGAGGCACTGAGTGGGGAAAGTGCTGAGAAAACATTTGGAATTCTCCAGAAGGAATCCTTATAAACAACAGACAACTGTTTTCAGAAAGGCATTCCTAACTTTTCTTTCAAAAAATAACGTTGATTATCTTTGTTGCATAAAAGTTAAATTTTTAATAATTGAAATTCATAGAAAATCTACATGACTTATTTTAGGCAATTAACTGCTTCCTTCTTTTATTTTTAAATTATTTTTATTTTTACTTTTTTTTTGAAGATTTTATTTATTTATTTGAGAGAGAGAGAGAGAGCCATGTATGTGCACAAGTGGGGGGCGGGTGCGGTGAGGGGCAGAGGGAGAGGGAGAAGCAGACTGCCTGCTGAGCAGGGAACCTGAGAAGCTGGAGCTTGAACCCAGGACCCTGAGATCATGACCTGGGCCCAAGTTAGGCTCAACTGACTGAGCCACCCAGGTGCCCCTTCTTTTAATTTTTAAAATTATTTATTTTTCTGTATAGGAGGTGGTTATATGCTTCAAAATTTAAAAATATAAAAGAAATTCTTTTTCCCTTCCACTTCTGTCCCTCAGTTACAAAATTCTCAGTGCAACAAACTAAAATGACCAGTTTCTTGTGTGTCCTTTATTTATTCTTGGGTATTTTTATTATCAAATATTCCTTTTTCCTTATTTTTTACACAAATATATGCATGCTATGACTACACATACTGTTCTACACTTTGCTTTTTTTTTTTTAACCTAACAGTATGTCTTAAATTAGGTCAATTTATTTCAATATATAATCAGCTTCATTCTTTTCTAAATGACTACACAGTGTTCTTTTGTGTATATTTCTTAATTTAACAAATCTACTTATGTTAGTTTTGTAGGTTGTTTGCTCATTTTGCTCTTATAAAAAATGTAGGACAATGAATGTCTTAGTTCCTAAGTGTGTGAATCCATCTATAGGATATATTATTCTTAGAAGTGAAATATCTGGGCATATAGACTTGTAAATTTTCTGGATATTGGCAAATTATTTTCCATAGAAGTTATGAAATTGTATACTTGTTGGTACTGTATGGAAGTGTCTGTAGCTCTACACCTTCAGTATCTTATTAAACCTCTGGATCCTTGCCAGTCTGATAATGAATACTGGTGTCTTGGTACCTTGTTTTTCTCTTGCTGTGAATGAACTTGGGTATTATTTCATTCATTTAAGATCATATTTATTTCTTTAAAGTGATCTCTGTGCTCACATTCTTTGCCATTTTTCTAATGTGCTATCAGACTTTTAAAACTGATTTATAGAAACTCTTTATATATTAAATGGGAGATAAGTGTTTTATGACCCATTGTTGTGGTTTTCCTCTAGTTTGTCATGTTTTGACTTCAGTGAATTTTGCTATGCAGATATGTTTGATGTGTATGAAGTTAAAGTTACCCATTTTCTAATCCTAGGACCTCTGAGTTTTTAAATCATCATTAGAAAAGCCTTCCCCTCCTGAGATTATGATAAATTCTCCAAAGATGTCTTCTAATACTTTTATAGTTATTCCCCCCCCTTTAGAAACCACCCCCACCCAATCATCCTAAAGATGGCCGAGATACAAATGTCAGAAGGAAAAAGGAGGCTCTTCTGGTCTAGAAACAATTGAAAACAGACACTCATGCTTGGCTCTAAAAGGTTTCTCCTTGAATCCATTTTCAGGGATTATCTGGTGTGAACTGGGTCCTTGCTCCTACTTTACAGCTTTTGAAATGGAAGGCATTGGAAGTTGACAAAGATGTTATGCAGATATAATTGAAGATAATGTCTCCCTCCTGCCCACCAATATTACTAAAAGGAGAACTTAATATCAGTTTGTGCAGTGCTGTAGAAAGCAATTGGAGGCACATACACTGTGGAATAGATCTGATATCATTAACTTTAAGGTTAAATGCCTTCTCAGTGAGTTACCTGTGCAAGTAAATTAAATCAAACATTTAATGTTAGCTATGCAGGTTACTTCATTTATGAAGGTTAAATAGCTGAATTTCAATATAATTTTTTAGCTTTGCAATGGTGGAGATCTGGAAAGAGTTCCTGTTGTACATACCTTTCTAAATTGCTTAAGGAAAGCATCTATACATATTAATGACTTATTTTCTCACCTTTTCAATGTGGTAATGAAATGCCTGCAGGTGGTATATAATAGAAATTAGCTACTTATTTGATTAGTTAAAAAAACACAAAACAAAGCAAAATAATCCTCCTTTGTAACTATGATAGTGATGTAGTTGATAAAAGAAATCCTAAATACTGATTGCCTAAAGAATACCAAAAAGATTAAAATGATCTTTTTTCTAAAAAATAAGATTCTTTTCAGAGCTCGGGATATTTTTATTTTAATCAATGTCAAATATTTACATTATTTAAGGTTGCATAGCCACTATTAAGTATATGATACATTGCAGTCCAAAGTTGTCATTTTTATTATAGCAGTAGTACATCTTTCTAACACCACACTCAATGAAATGCAGACCCTTTTTTGGCAAAGATTTTCTGGTTCAATAAAGAAAATAAGGGGCACCTGGATGGCTCAGTCAGTTAAGTGTCTGACTTTGGCTCAGGTCATGATCTCAGGGTGTGGGATCCAGGCCAGCATCAGGCTCCTCGCTCAGTGGGGAGTCTGCTTCTCTCTATCCCTCTCCTTCTGCCCCTCCCCCTGCTCATGTTCTCTCTCTCTCTCTCTTTCTCTCTCAAATAAATAAATACAATCTTTAAAAAAAAATAAAGAAGGGGTGCCTGGATAGTGCAGTTGGTTAAGCGATGGACTCTTGGTTTTTACTCAGGTCCAGATCTCGGGGTACAGAGATTGAGTCCCACATCAGGCTCTGCGCTTGGCGCAAAGTCTGCTTGAGATTCTTTCTCCCTCTTCCTTTGCCCTTCCTGCTCATGCTCGCTGCTCTCTCTCTCAAATAAATAAATAAATCTTAAAAAAATAAATAAAAATTAAGAATATAAAATGTCATCACAGTCTCCCAAATCAGCCGATCTGTATGGTCTCTCTGAGTGGAATGCCAGTGGATTAGTGAGGATGCTTGTATAGGGAAGATAATTTAGGTAGCATTTATCTGAGGAGAGACCTCTCTTTACCAGGGAGGACTTGTTGAGCTCTTCCAGATTAAAAGAAATAGAGATATGCATTCTTTTTAGTTATTTATTTATTTTTTAAAAGATTTTTTATTTATTTTTTAACAGAGACAGAGACAGCGAGAGAGGGAACACAAGCAGGGAGAGTGGGAGAGGGAGAAGAAGGCTTCCTGCCAAGCAGGGAGCCCGATGCAGGGTTCGATCCCAGGACCCTGGGATCATGACCTAAGCCGAAGGCAGACGCTTAACGACTGAGCCACCCAGGCGCCCCTAGTTATTTATTTTTTTAAAGGGGATCAGGGAAGTAGGAAACTGGAAATGAAGTGCATGCCTTCAGAGAGAGATTGGACTATTTTCTGGGGATTGGCAAGTCAATAGTGATGTAGTGTCATTCCAACATCCAGATGAGAGAAGCAAGGGAAGCAACAGCGTCCTATGGGGATGCTGATGTGACAGTTCTTAGAGGTGGTGATAAGGGCTTGGGCTGTGGGAAAGAGAAATCAGAGGTGTCAAAACAAGGGAGTGGGCTGTGGTCTTGACTGGAAAGAACTGGAAGATGTCATGGCTTATTCAAAGTACTAACATGCTAACATAACCTCAGTGTCTACTAAGTGGTAAATAATGACTTATGAACTTCCAGTGAGCATTGTACTTAGGCCAAAAAAATCTAAGTACAATATTTATTATTTATTAGCTATAGGAATTAGCTTTACTACGTGAGGTCCGAACACTATGATTTTCACCCATAACCACAAAGTGTACATTTTGGCATCATTCACAAGTATAATGGATTTCAAAGCTCAAGGTTTCCTTAGAGGTATAGAAAGTAGGGTGGGAACAATTGTGCAAAATTTTCCACTGTATAAATATTGCAGAATGAGTGTTAATCTGACTAAATATTTCATAGATTCAATTTTGCCCTGCAAAACCTAATCTTATGTGTAGAAAAGCTTGGTATCACACATAAAACAGATGTAGTCCTGTTCCCTGTATTGCTTTCAGCACCGATCTTTAATTTTCTGATATTTCAGTGTGTATCTTTCCTTTAACTGCCTCACTTCATGTAAGTGAGTGATGCATTTAATTCCTGGATCTCCTCAAAGGAAAAGTCCCTTAAAATACCAAGTTATAACCCCTACAAGGTTCAACTGAATGGTCCTTAAAAATAATAGCCAAAAGCAAGAATTTATTGTTAGAAGAGAAGAAATGAAATGGAGTGAAGTCTCTAAATTTACTGCATTAAAATGAAATCTATCTTCCATAGCCCTCTTTTTAAATTTAATTGTTAATCAACTATTAACATTTTCTATTTTATGTTATGTGCGTACTTTACTGCCACATGTTTTAGAATTATAAAATAAGCATATAAATAACTTCTAATGTGAGCAAAAACCTTTTATTAGATTAGCTGACGACAGGAATGAGTTTTCTTAAAAGGGCAAAGGAGTTATATGAATTTTATGTGACTTAATCAGCCAGATTTCTAGGTGTGATTTTTAAGATGCATTATCATCATTCCAGCTGAATTTAATTCCTAACTCCACTGGTATCAAGGAGGTGTAGGGGAAGGAAAACTTTCTCTTCTTCTCTTCTAAGTATTTTGGCTGGTCTAGTAATCAAATTGACATAAGACAGATTAACACGAGATAAACAAACAGAAGTTTAATAACATGTATAACTCCCATATACATGAGAGACACTCGGGAACTCTGAGTTAAGGCTCTGAAATGAGCCGAAGGCATCACCTTACATACTGTCTTCAGTTAAAGCCAAAAGAAGATGTTGGGGCTGGGATTTCAGTTACGGGAGGTTACCAGGAAAACTATGGTAAACAAGAGTAACATTGTTATATGGATTTAAGTCCATGCCTTGTCCACTAATAATTATCTAGAGATTTAAAGTCACCCTTCTCTTCCTGGTACAAAGAGGAGGGCACCTTGTATAAATTTAAATGTCTCTTATGAAAGGGTAATTTCCACAAAGTTTTCTGAGCTTCACCTGTATCTGCTGATTCTTAAAAATAACCAGCTCAAAATAATCAATTGCCAAAGGGGCATATTTTGGGGTGGTATATTTTGCTCCCCTTCAGTATCATCTTACTTCCCCTTACAAAAGTGACTTGGAACAGTAATGCAGGATAATCGGAAGAAAAAGGCAGGCCGGTACAAGGGGCCCCGACCCTAAGAGGAAACCATCCTTAAAAGGATTTTACACCACCCTGGAAGGAGCCCTCCACCCTTTCCCACCTGATAGGCAGATGACAAAAACCTGATTGGATGACAGGTGCATGGAGGGTTAATCAGATTAAAACAGCCCACCAACAAGCCCATAAAATCCCCTACCCTCCCCAAATCCCTCCCTCTTTGAGAGCTTTGTACTACCACTCAATGAACTTTGCTTTGCTGTCCACCACTCTTCATTCATCTGGTCTACCTCTTCATTCTTTGAAGCGGCATGACCAAGAACCATGGGCACTAAAGGAAAAGAAATCCTGTAACAACAGTAGTGCCACAACAGACCAAAGTGGTCAAGTCAGATTCACTCTTAGAGACAAAAACCAGCCTAGGGAAAAAAACAAAACAAAACAAAACACATGGATAGAAGAGATAGAGAGAAACAGAGAAATGCTTTGCTTTGATTCCTTTCCTGGCCTTGGATCTTATTCTTCATGAGGTTTGATTACACTAAGTCCTCTTATAAAAATTTCTTTTATAATTCTTCCTTTGTGATTGAGCTAATTTGAGTAGATTTCTGTTTCTCACAACCAAAAGAAACTTATTAAGATGAAGAGAATGATGAGAGAGTGGTTAGCATCACTTTCTTCTCATCCCTCCCTATTAAGTAAAGTCAAACATGGAACAGTAAGAGAACTGATGTGTCATTTCAAGATTATATTGAGGAGTTTTAATATTGACAAAGGCTCTCTCCTTTGACTAAACTTGTGTCAAGCTTCTCTGAGTCCTCTTCTGGCTAGGTTCCGATCTTGGGCTCTGTCCTTTCATACTTAGTCTGGTCTTTGCAGGATTACCACTAAATCAGTTTATCAAATTCCTCATCCTCTGTATTTGATCAAATTTCTCATACCCCCCTCCATGTCTTATCACCTGGACCAGCCTTCAGCAAGGATCCTGTTGAGTCAGGCTAGCAAGAATCCCCCTAGTCTTAATGTTTCCTCTTAGTAATTTTGCATCCACTGAACCCACTCTGCTCCTGGGCTGTAAATCTCCTGTTGTCTGTTTCATTTGAAGTTAAGCTCAGTCTCTCTCCCCTACTGCAGAACTCCCATTGCAGTAGTCCCTCTTGAATAAAGTCTTCCTTAAATTTTTTTGAAGACTTATTTATTTGAGAGAGAGAGAGAGAGAGTGTGTGTGTGTGCAAGAGAGCACATGAGCAGGGGAAGGGGAAGAGGGAGAGGGCAAGGCAAGCAGACTTGCCACTGAGATCATGACCTGAGCTGAAATCAAGAGTCAGACACTTCACCAACTGTGCCATCTAGATGCCTCTTCCTTACTGTCTTTAACAAGTATCTGAATAACTTTAACAATAGACCTAGATGGAATTGTAAAAAACAGACATGACTGGAGCTATTTTAAAATGCAGTCCAAGCGGCCATTGGAGAGAAACGACTTTACTTGCCTTTGTTTGAACTGGGCCAACATCTTAGGATTGGGCAAAGTGGCAATTGTTTTAAGCAATTGTTTGAGAAGTCAGCAGGAGAAAGGACATCCTGATCACAAGACTGATAGCTGTGGACTTTCTGAGATAAAATCAGCAGTCCATCAATGTATAACCTGTGGTGTCTCTCCTGGTAGGATGGGGTCCCCAAATGTGGGGCGACAATCCAGTGGAAGCCAGTGGTGCAGGGGTGAAAGAATTCACCTGAGGCAGAACAAAGGAGATAGAAGTTTATTGAATACACCATGGGGGGTGGGGTGGGCAGGACAGCAGAGGAGAGACTGTCTGCAAGGAGCCAGTGGGCTAGGGATGTATATAAAAGGGGGAGGTGAAGACATATGGGGCCATATGGAGTTTTCCTTTTTTGGGAACTATGCCTGGTTGTAAGTAGCCCATTGGTCAGTTAGCGCCAGTGGAAATTTTGAGGTGGGTTGTCTGTTTGGCCCATCTGTATCCAGCCAGGTTATCACTCTGGGCCCTTTCTGCATTCCATTGCTCAAGCCTGTTGCCTAAAAGAGGCCTCTACAGAACCCAGAGTAGCTTAGTTGGTTAAAATGCCCACAGAAAACTTTTCTTTCTCTTCTTAATCCATGTGATTGTCCTCCTTTTTCTCTTCTTCATAAAAACCGTTTGCTTTTACCCTACAAGTGGGTCACTTTTTGGGTTTCTCCCTGAATCTTTGCTCCCCAAATTGTAATTCTTTAATCTAAAATAAAATCCTTATTTGCTTCTCATTGTGGGTCTTTATTTTCAGGTTAACAGAATCTATCCATTTCAAGCTTACTCATGAAGAGAGCATTTTAAAGAAGTGGGGTTCCAGCAGATATCTGAGAAGGAGAGCTTGATCCTTTGAAAAACAGGTTCCGTATTAGTTTTTGTTACATATGAAGGTGTGACACATTTAGTGTTCAAAGGTGAGATGAGGAGGCAGGAGATGAATAAATAGGAGCAGTTGATGGTTAAGGTTAGAAACCTCTTTATCACAACCTGATAGAAAACTTAGTAACCTCGAAATTAATTTCTGAATGTAATTAAAATATATCAAAATAGCAACTGAGCACCCTACCACATTGTATCACTGAATCTTTTCTGAGCCTTTGTTTTCCTGAGTAACCAGAATCCAGATCTGGCTAGGCTGTGACATGTGTCAGAAAATTCTGTGAGAGATGTAGTTTTCCTTCTATTTTAGGCTGAGGTATTAAAATCCAAAAGATAGTTGGGATGGTATTTTGTGCCTGTTATCCCCCCAAATGATGCTAAAGTGAATTCATTAATTTTTAATCTGAAAACACTTTAATTAATTCAAAATGTGAAAGGTTAGTTTGAAAATAAGGCATGATACAAAGGGGATGGCAGGCACCCTGGTGTGCAGCAGATTGGCTCTGATCTTTTGCAATCCAAGTGAGAGGTTGTTGTTCTGTTATGGATGAAAAGGCTCATTATCTCAAAGATAATTGCCCAGATGCCATACCAGTGAGGTCACACTAAACAGGGCTGTGGTTTCTGAACCAAATACTTGAGCTAATTAACAGTTAAAGGTGTAGGAAACCATTTTTAATGTACTGTAGAGAACAACCAATAAATACTTTAACTAAAAGGTTTAACTCTTTATGGACACTGGATGGAGCTGCATTGTGAACTTGCAATAATTAGGAGGAAAGGAAATTTTTTTCTTCAATCTAGTCCGTAGTTACATGTTTTCTATGTTGTTTAAGTTTTGTTTGACATTTCTCCAAATTTGCAAATAATTCCATTAACTTTTAAAGAAAGTCATGCAGTATAAGAGGATGAGTAGTAAAATATTTTAAATCCTTTAAATTCTATTTTACATTTTTAAGCTAAGCCTTTAGATTTCAAGGTCTGTGAACTTAGTTGAGACATTGAATCCCTACCATTGAAATTTTCTGGAAAATATGCCTATGGAAAACTGCAATGCAGAGAGTAAAGGCAGGCCTGGAAAAAACATAACAACAAAGAATCTGACCTCTTAGTTCTGTCTCCTACTCTTCAAAGTAAATGCTATGCTTGCTTGGGTTTTTGAATTGCATCATCCCATAATGACTCTGCAGGTGGTGCTATCTGAATCTAAGGTGAATTTTACAGTTAGTCATATGATCTCTTTCTATTAGAAAAACTATTAACACTTTAAATGAAAATAAAGCCTATTGCATGTAGATTATATGATGTCTGATAAAGATCAAGGATGACCATTTTCATTATTTTATCTATATTTTTGTCCTGTTCCATTTTTGCACAAATTTGTGCAGTGGTCAATTAAGAGCCACAATAGCTGGAGTAAAAAAAAAAAAAAAAAAAAGTGTGAAATTTTAAGCATTTGCAGAGAGATTGGCGAGGAACATTCTAAGGTCTGGTATGGGATGTGGCATAAACTGGGACACAAAATGAGAGAAGTTAGCATCACAGAACCAGCACACTGAAAGAACAGGTTTCAAACAGATATGAGAAACCGTTCTTCAAGCTGTGACTGGCTTACGGCTTTATTGATTCTTTTGTTGTGATGTGGGCTAGAACTTCAATAAGGGAATTATAGAGGATTTTTGTAGTTTATTTATATAAATTAATTGTAAATTATGTTTTTATGTAGTATAGATTTAGTTATTGGCCATACTTGAGTTGTGTTTTTGAGGAGCTGGAGTGTAATGACTGTTCTCTGTGCCTCATGTCCTCTCCATTTGGACAATGGGCCCAATTCTTGTGACACAGGGAGTCAGTAACAGCGCTCCAATGTCATGGCCACAGTGATTAATTCTGGGATGTTAAACTGTTCTCTTCTTCTTTTTTTTTTTTTAATGGAAGTGGTAGAGAATTATCCACTTTCTCTTTTTTTGTTGGATCGTAAGCTTTTGCCCCCAGAGTTGCCTATAGCAATGTCACACTTCACAAGGGGAAGGCCTGAGAGAGTGCAGCTGAGGCCCAGGGGGCAGACAAGCCTGTGAGAGTCCTGATACCTTTTAAGTTCCTGGCTCTAGTCTCTTAGGTCCTTAGGGCTGCTGTGCTTTCCTGCAGGCCTTTTCATTCTGTGGCTGCCACTTTTCGAGTGGCAGGGATCGGGAGACGCTACCCCCAAATCTGACAACTTTGCCTATTGAGTATATCAAGCTGAAGGAATGTGAGAAACAGCATGTGTGGGAAGGACCTTCTGACCTTTCCCTGAAGGTCATAAAACCTTCATGAGAGAGGTGCCCTCCCTTTACTCAGAGGAAAAGAGCATCCTTATCTTTGAAGAAGAGAAGGCACTCAGAGAGGGACCTGAATGGACAGACCTTGCTAAATTTCCTCTGGTTTACTGCACTTAGCTTCCCTTTGCCCTATCACACCTTTCCACCCTTCATCAAACCTAGCATAAAAACACTGAGGTTTAACCTGTCTTTAGGTCTTCATTTTCTTAATGAAGGCTCTGATGTCATGTAAAACTTAGATTAAATAAATTTGCATGCTTTTCTTTTTTTAATTTGCCTTTTGTTCCAGGGTTTCCAGTTAAGAACTTGAACAGATCAAGGAACAGATCAAGGAAAAAGATAGTTTCCTTTCCCTAGAGGAGCTTTGCAGTCCCCTCCTTCTTCCCCTCTTTTTAAGGGGTTCATCCTGGGCTTCCATCAGCAGCAATATACTAAGGTAAATCACCCAGTGTGTTACTTCAGTAAAGACATAGAACCTATTCAAAGGGAACCTCTCAACTTGTTGCTACTGTCTGCACCTGGAACCATGTTGCTTTCTTCTCTGAGTTAGGAGATGATGTATCCCTTCTCAAATATGATAGCCTCTGCCTTGTCTCAAGACCTTCACATGATTTTTCTTCTGCCCAAGGTGCTTACCTTCCTCTCACCTCCCTTTCCTCCTTCAGTCTTAATGTCAGCTCCTCAGAGAAGTCTGAACCCCTGAATCAAAGTGCTTCCTCCCTGTATTATCCTCTTATTATGTATGGTTTCATCTTTCATAGTGCTTATCCCACATATGATTATGTTTTCATTTGTTGGCTAATTTTTTGTCTGTCTCCCTTACTACAGTATAAACTCCACAAGAGCAAGGACCATGTATTTATCAGTTATTCCAGTGCCATAGCTGTTTTAAATGCATTGAATAAATTAATGAATAAAAATATTCTTTTTGGGCTAGTATACAAAATCTATAAAGAACTTCTTAAACTCAACACCCAAAGAACAAATAATCCAGTCAAGAAATGGGCAGAAGACATGAACAGACCTTTCACCAAAGAAGACATACAAGTGGCCAACGGACACATGAAAAAATGCTCAATATCACTTGGCATCAAAGAAATACAAATCAAAACCACAATGAGATACCACTTCACACCGGTCAGAAGGGCTAAAATCAACAAGTCAGGAAATGACAGATGTTGGCAAGGATGCAGAGAAAGGGGAACCCTCTTACACTGTTGGTGGGAATGCAAGCTGGTGCAGCCACTCTGGAAAACAGTATGGAGGTTCCTCCAAAAGTTGAAAATAGAGCTACCCTATGACATAGCAGTTGCACTACTGGGTATTTACCCCAAAGATACAAATGTAGTGATCTGAAGGGGCACTTGAACCCCAATGTTTATAGCAGCAGTGTCCACAATAACCAAACTATGTGGACATTGACAGATGAATGGATAAAGAAGATGTGGTGTGTGTATATATATATATATATATATATATATACATATATACAGTGGAACACTACTCAGTCATCAAAAACAAATCTTGCCATTTGCAATGATGTGGATGGAACTAGAGGATATTATGCTAAGTGAAATAAGTCAAAAACAGAGAAAGACAATTATTTTATGACCTCACTGATTTGTGGAATTTAAGAAACAAAACAGAGGATCATAGGGGAAGAGAGGAAAAAATAAAATAAGATGAAATCAGAGAGGGAGACAAACCATAAGAGACTCTTTTTTTTTCCTAAAGATTTTATTTATTTATTCATGAAAGACAGAGAGAGAGAGAGAGAGGCAGAGGGAGAAGCAGGGTCCCAAGGAGCAGGGAGCCCGACATGGGACTCGATCCCAGGACCCTGGGATCATGACCTGAGCCGAAGGCAGATGCTTAACCATCTGAGCCACCCAGGTGCCCAAGAGACTCTTAATCATAGGAAACAAACCAAGGGTTGCTGGAGGGGAGGGAGATGGGGGCATGGGGTAACTGGGTGATGGACATTAAGGAGGACATGTGATGTAATGAGCACTGAGTATTATATAAGACTGTTGAATCACTGACCTCTATCTCTGAAACCAGTAATACATTATGTTAATTAATTGAATTTAAATAAAAAAATGGAAAAAATAAAATGAGATATAAAAAAATAAATCTAAAAAAAGCAAACAAAAAATGAAACAAAGCAAAACAAAGTGATTATACTGTTTTACACTCCCATCAGTAATATATGAGATTTCCAGATGCTTCATATTCTCATCTTACTTTCTATCATTACTATTTTAAAATTTCAGTCATTCTAGTAGGTATGTGATAGTAGCTAATTCTGGCTTTAATTTGCATATATCTGTTGTATCGATCTGATGATTGAATATCTTGTAAAATGCTTTTTGCTATTCTTTGAGTCTACTTAGTTCCATTTGTGAATATATCTATCCTTATTGTAATATCACATTACATTGATTATTGTACTTGTAATAATCTTGTACTTGTAATAAATCTTCAAGTTAAAAAAAAAGAAAAAATATTCTTTTTGCTCTTACTACAGATAATGAACTAATTAGGGTAAATTGCTCCCAAGAATTATGATCATGATTTTATTCTTTAAAAGGGGCAAATCAGAGAAAAAAAATACTTATGGGACTGATGCATCTGATTGGATATCAAGTTCTTATTATTTCTCGTCCTTTTTGTAAATAGAACCTTGAGATTTTTTCAGATGCTAGGCAACTATTTGCTTGGGCGAGGAGGAGGTTCATCCCCAGGACCAAGTGTCATCACAATCAGTAAAAGGTAATCCTGACACTTTCATTCCCTTTGCCAATGATTCATTTAGGAATGGGCATGACCAAGGAGGGCTGCTGGCATAAAGGGGTCCAAGGTGATAAAAAATGATTAAAGAAGACAATTTTGGTGATACAAACAAACTTTACTTAATGCTTTATGAAGAGAACAGTCTCCATTTGGAGAACTGCAAAATGGGGTGGGAGGCAGGAAGATTTTATAGGATAAAGAACACAGAAAAGAAAAACAGAACATATCTGACTGTCAACCTTGTTTGGGGTGAGAAGGAAAAAGAAAACACGTCCAGAGCCAGACTTGGCTTGGTGTTTGGGGATTGGTTTCCTGGATATATTGTATTTCTGGCCAAGTGGAGAATTTAGAGGAACATAAAAGTTATCTAAGTTCCAGGCAGAAGTGGCTCTATCTCATGCCAGGGAAGTTATTTCAACAAAGAAATGGAACTACTCTCTTCTTTCTCCTGGACTTTGCAAATTGTTGACTGAACATATGATTTCTAGAGCTTCTGACCATTTGGGAACTTTCAGATCAATAGCCACCATGCTGAGGGTAGCAGAGAGGAAATAAAAGAATCACAGTATCATCTGCCCACAGAAATACTGCTTCCAATTTCTTGTTTTGTGAAATAATAAAATTGATTTATTTTTAAAAGTAATAGATGTTCTGTTACTTGCAGTCCAAACTGCTACTCTTACAGAATAGTTTCTTAATAAGAGACATAATAGGCCTAGTGATGCATATAGTGATAGAATTATACATTTATATTTTGTTAGAAAAAGATTAGTAAAAAAAGCCTAGCCAATTATCAGATACTGATGAGACTTTAAGTACTTTTGGTTGGGTTGAAAAAAATGTCCCCAAATGCTGATGAGGTGTGGAGAACTTCTGATTACTGTTATAGATAAATGGATTAGGAAGGGTTTTCAATGAGACAATGTAATTTAAGAAAATGCTTTTTTCCCACCTATTACATTTAGTAATACAAAAATGAATACCTGGAGAATTGATATGAGTGCTATGATCTTTCTAAAACTGAAGATAGACTTGGGGTGCCTGGTTGGCTCAGTCAGTTGAGCATGATCTACTCTTTTTTTTTTTTTAAATTTTTTATTGTTATGTTAATCACCATTCATTACATCATTAGTTCTTGATCTAGTGTTCCATGATTCATTGTTTCTGCATAACACCCAGTGCTCCACGCAGAATGTGCCCTCTTTAATACCCATCACCAGGCTAACCCATCCCCCCACCCTCCTCCCCTCTAGAACCCTCAGTTTGTTTCTCAGAGTCCATCGTCTCTCATTGTTCGTCTCCCCTCTGACTTACTCCCCTTCATTCTTCCCCTCCTGCTATCTTCTTCTTTTTCTTTTTTCTTAACATATGTTGCATTATTTGTTTCAGGAGTACAGATCTGTGATTCAACAGTCTTGCACAATTCACAGTGCTCACCATAGCACATACCCTCCCCAATGTCTATCACCCAGCCACCCCCATCCCTCCCACCCCCCACCACTCCAGCAACACTCAGTTTGTTTCCTGAAATTAAGAATTTCTCGTATCAGTGAGGTCATATGATACATGTCTTTCTCTGATTGACTTATTTCACTCAGCCTAACACCTTCCAGTTCCATCCACGTCATTGCAAATGGCAAGATCTCATTCCTTTTGATGGCTGCATAATATTCCATTGTGTATATATACCACTTCTTCTTTATCCATTCATCTGTTGATGGACATCTTGGCTCTTTCCACAGTTTGGCTATTGTGGACATTGCTGCTATAAACTTTGGGGTGCACGTACCCCTTCGGATTCCTACATTTGTATCTTTGTGGTAAATACCCAGTAGTGCAATTGCTGGATCATATGGTAGCTCTATTTTCAACTTTTTGAGGAACCTCCATACTGTTTTCCAGAGTGGTTGCACCAGCTTGCATTCCCACTAACAGTGTAGGAGGGTTCCCCTTTCTCCGCATCCCCGTCAACATCTGTCATTTCCTGACTTGTTAATTTTAGCCCTTCTGACTAGTGTGAGGTGGTATCTCATTGAGGTTTCGATTTGGATTTCCCTGATGCTGAGCGATGTTGAACACTTTTTCATGTGTCTGTTGGCCATTTGGATGTCTTCTTTGGAAAAATGTTTGTTCATGTCTTCTGCCCATTTCTTGATTGGATTATTTGTTCTTTGGGTGTTGAGTTTGATAAGTTCTTTATAGATTTTGGATACTAGCCCTTTATCTGATAGAGCATTTGCAAACATCTTCTCCCATTCTGTCGGTTGTCTTTTGGTTTTGTTGACTGTTTCTTTTGCTGTGCAAAAGCTTTTTATCTTGATGAAATCCCAATAGTTCATTTTTGCCCTTGCTTCCCTTGCCTTTGGCGATGTTTCTAGGAAGAAGTTGCTGTGGCTGAGGTCGAAGAGGTTGCTGCCTGTGTTCTCCTTTAGGATTTTGATGGACTCCTGTCTCACGTTTAGGTCTTTCAACCATCTGGAGTCTATTTTTGTGTGTGGTGTAAGGAAATGGTCCAGTTTCATT
>NW_027397066.1:134637882-134648936 GCF_003265705.2 Callorhinus ursinus
AGGTTGCTGCCTGTGTTCTCCTTTAGGATTTTGATGGACTCCTGTCTCACGTTTAGGTCTTTCAACCATCTGGAGTCTATTTTTGTGTGTGGTGTAAGGAAATGGTCCAGTTTCATTCTTCTGCATGTGGCTGTCCAATTTTCCCAACACCATTTGTTGAAGAGACTGTCTTTTTGCCTTTGGACATTCTTTCCTGCTTTGTCAAAGATGAGTTGACCATAGAGTTGAAGGTCCATTTCTGGGCTCTCGATTCTGTTCCATTGATCTATGTGTCTGTTTTTGTGCTAGTACCATACTGTCTTGATGATGACAGCTTTGTAATAGAGCTGGAAGTCTGGAAATGTGATGCCACCAGCTTTGCTTTTCTTTTTCATTATTCCTCTGGCTATTCGGGGTCTCTTCTGGTTCCATACAAATTTTAGGATTCTTTGTTCCATTTCTTTGAAAGAAGTGGATGGTATTTTGATGGGGATTGCATTGAATGTGTAGATTGCTCTAGGTAGCATTGACATCTTCACAATGTTTGTTCTTCCAATCCATGAGCATGGAACGTTTTTCCATTTCTTTACGTCTTCTTCAATTTCTTTCATGAGTATTTTATAGTTTTCTGAGTACAGATCCTTTCCTCTTTGGTTAAATTTATTCCTAGGTATCTTATGGTTTTGGGTGCAATTGTAAATGGGATCGACTCCTTGATTTGCCTCTCTTCTGTCTTGTTGTTGGTGTATAGGAATGACACTGATTTCTGTGCATTAATTTTATATCCTGCTATTTTACTGAATTCCTGAATGAGTTCTAGCAGTTTTGGGGTGGAGTCTTTTGTGTTTTCCACATACAGTATCATATCATCTGCAAAGAGTGAGAATTTGACTTCCTCTTTAACGATTGGGATGCCTTTGATTTCTTTTTGTTCTCTGATTGCTGTGGCTAGAACTTCTAATACTATGTTGAATAGCACTATCACCACTATGGTGATAGTGGACATCCCTGCCGCATTCCTGACCTTAGGGGAAAAGCTCTCAGCTTTTCCCCATTGAGAATAATATTTACTGTAGGTTTTTCATAGATGGCTTTTATGATATTGAGGTATGTACCCTCTATCCCTATACTCTGAAGAGTTTTGATCAAGAAAGGATGCTGTACTTTGTCAAATGCTTTTTCTGCATCTATTGAGAGGATCATATGATTCTTGTTCTTTCTTTTGTTAATGTATCATATCACGATTGATTTGCGGATGTTGAACCAGCCTTGCAGCCCAGGGATAAATCCCACTTGGTCATGGTGAATAATCCTTTTAATGTAGTGTTGGATCCTATTGGCTAGTATTTTGGTGAGAATTTTTGCATCCATGTTCATCAAGGATATTGGTCTGTAATTCTCCTTTTTGATGGGGTCTTTGTCTGGTTTTGGGATCAAGGTAATGGTGGCCTCATAAAATGAGTTTGGAAGTTTTCCTTCCATTTCTATATTTTGGAACAGTTTCAGGAGAATAGGTATTAATTCTTCTTTAAATGTCTGATAGAATTCCCCTGGGAAGCCATCTGGCCCTTTTGTTTCTTGGGAGATTTTTGATGATGGCTTCAATTTCCTTAGTGGTTATAGGTCTGTTCAGGTTTTCAATTTCTTCCTGGTTCCATTTTGGTAGTTGATAATCTCTAGGAATGCATCCATTTCTTCCATGTTATCTAATTTGCTGGCATAGAGTTGCTCATAATATGTTGTTATAATTGTTTGTATGTCTTTGGTGCTGGTTGTGATCTTTCCTCTTTCATTCATGATTTTGTTGTTTTGGGTCATTTCTCTTTTCTTTTTGACAAGTCTGGCCAGGGGTTTATCAATCTTGTTAATTCTTTCAAAGAACCAGCTCCTAGTTTCGTTGATCTGTTGTAGTGTTCTTTTGGTTTCTATTTCATTGATTTCTGCTCTGATCTTTATTATTTCTCTCTCCTGCTGCGTGTAGGCTTTATTTGCTGTTCTTTCTCCAGCTTCTTTAGGTGTAGGGTTAGGTTGTGTATTTGAGACCTTTCTTGTTTCTTGAGAAAGGCTTGTATTGCTATATACTTTCCTCTCAGGACTGCCTTTGCTGTATCCCAAAGATTTTGAACAGTTGTGTTTCATTTTCATTGGTTTCCATGAATTTTTTAAATTCCTCTTGAATTTCCTGGTTGACCCATTCATTCTTTAGTAGGATGTTCTTTAGCCTCCATGTATTTGAGTTCTTTCCGACTTTCCTCTTGTGATTGAGTTCTAGTTTCAAAGCATTGTGGTCTGAAAACATGCAGGGAATAATCCCAATCCTTTGGTACAAGTTGAGACCTCATTTGTGACCTAGGATGTGATCAATTCTGGAGAATGTTCCATGGGCACTAGAGAAGAATGTGATTCCATTACTTTGGGATGGAATGTTCTGAATATGTCTATGAAGTCCATTTGTTCTAGTGTGTCATTTAAAGTCTTTATTTCCTTGTTGATCTTTTGCTTTGATGATCTGTCCATTTCAGTCAGGGGGGTGTTAAAGTCCCCCACTATTATTGTATTGTTGTCAATGTGTTTCTTTGCTTTTGTTATTAATTGCCTTATATAATTGGCTGCTCCCATGTTAGGGGCATAGATATTTACAATTGTTAGATCTTCTTGTTGGATAGAGCCTTTAAGTAGAATGTAGTGTCCTTCCTCATCTGTTATTACAGTCTTTGTTTTAAAATCTAATTTGTCTGATATAAGGATTGCTACCCCAGCTTTCTTTTGGTGTCCATTAGCCTGGTAAATGGTTTTCCACTCCCTCACTTTCAATCTGTTGGTGTCTTTGGTTCTAAAATGAGTCTCTTGAAGACAGCATATCGATGGGTCTTGTTTTTTAATCCAATCTGATAGCGTGTGTCTTTTGATTGGGGCATTTAGCTCATTTACATTCAGGGTAACTATTGAAAGATAGGAATTTAGTGCCATTGTACTGCCTGCAAGGTGACTGTTACTGAATATTGTCTCTGTCCTTTCTGATCTATGCTGCTTTTAGGCTCTCTCTTTGCTTAGATGACCCCTTTCAATGTTTCTTGGAGGGCTGGTTTCGTGTTTGTAAATTCCTTTAGTTTTTGTTTGTCCTGGAATCTTTTTATCTCTCCTTCAATTTTCAATGAGAGTCTAGTTGGATATAACATTCTTGGCTGCATATTTTTCTCGTTTAGTGCCCTGAAGATCTCATGCCACTCCTTTCTGGCCTGCCAGGTCTCTGTGGATAGGTCTGTTGCCTATCTAATATTTCTACCATTGTAGGTTACATATCTCTTCTCCCGAGCTGCTTTCAGGATTTTCTCTTTGTCTCTGAGACTCGTTTTACTATTAGATGTCAGGGTGTTGACCTATTTTTATTGATTTTTGAGAGGGGTTCTCTGTGCCTCGTGGATTTTGATGCCTGTTTCTTTCCTCACATTAGGGAAGTTCTCTGCTATTACTTGCCCCAATTACCGTCTGTCCCTCTCTCTCTTTCTTCTTCTTCTGGGATCCCAATTATTCTAATGTTGTTTCATCTTATCGTATCGCTTATCTCTCGAATTCTGCCCTCGTGATCCTGTAGTTGTTTCTCTTTTTCTCAGCCTCTCTATTTTCCATCATTTGGTCTTCTATATCACTGATTCTCTCTTCTGCCTCATTTATCCTAGCAGTTAGAGCACCCATTTTTTTATTGCACCGCCTTTTTGATTTCGACCTGTTTAGATTTTTGTTCTTTTATTTCTCCAGAAAGGGTTTCTCTAATAACTTCCACCCTTTTTTCAAGCCCAGCTAATATCTTTAAAGTCATGATTCTGAACTCTAGGTCCGATATCGTACTAATGTCCGTATTGTGTAGGTCCCTGGCTGACAGTACTATCTCTTGTTCTTTATGCTGAGGTGATTTTTTTCATCTTGTCATTTTGTCCAGAGGAGAATAGATGAATGAGAGAACAAAATGCTAACAGGTTAACAACTTCCCCAGCAAATATACTCTAAACAAATCAGAAAAGACCTGAAACCAGGGGAAAAGAAAGGGAAAGAAAGAAAAAAGCAAGAGAAAAGAAAGAAAAAAACCAAAAAAACAAAAGAAAAAGATAAAAACAAAAACAGAACAATACAAAAAAAAACAGAATATGATCACATATGATCATGCTAGTGCATAGATCAGTGCCACACACTAGATTTTGGGCGTATTTTGGTCTGTTAGAAAAAAGTGCCTCCTGAAATTTTAAAGGAAGAAAGACTTATATATGTACAAAATAAGGGTTGATACAATGAAGGGATTGAAGATGACTGTAAAGATGAAAATTATAAAAGAGTTTATAAAAGAAATTGATAAGATAAGTTGTTTGAAAAAAGAAAGAAGATTAAAAAAAAACAAAAAAAAAAAAAGGAGAGAATGTGATCAGGCAGTAGACTAGAACAAAGCCATACACTAGTGATTTAGGATATATTTTGATCTGTTAAAAGAAACTATATCTCAAAATTCTAAAGAGAGAACAACTTATATATATATATATGCCAAAAATAAGGGTAACTACTATGAAGGGATAAAATAGGACTCTAAAAATGAAAAATAAAAAATGTTTTTTTAAAAAAAGTGGTTGATAAGATGTTGGTTGAAAAAGGGAAACAGAAAAATTAAAACAACAGTTAAGAAAATTAACTTTGCAAAACTAATGAATCATGGAAAAAAAGCCATGAATTCTATGTGCAGTATTCCCCTAGCGCTGGAGTTCTCCCCTTCTCCTTGATCGGTAAACTTGGTCTTGGCTTACTGGCTGTTCGTGCTGATCTTCTGGGGGAGGGGCCTGTTGCCGTGGTTCCCAAATGTCTTTGCTGGAGGCGGAATTGCCCCGCCCTTCTCGGTTGGGGCTAAGCAAGCTGCTTGGGTTTGCTCTCAGGAGCTTTTGTTCCCTGCAAGCTCTGGTACAGCGTTGGAGGACCCGGGTGAAAATGGTGGCCTCCCAGTCCCCACTCGGAGGAGCTGAGAACTCGGGGCCCCACTCCTCAGTGCGCCCCCAGAGAAAAGCAGTCATTCCCATTTCCCCGGTCTCTGGCTGCTCTCCGTGCTCACTCGGCCTGTGACTGAGCATTTCTATCTCTGCACCCGACCCCATGTGGAGTCTCCAAACCCAGCAGATCCCTGTGGTGCACTCTTGTGCCGCTCCTCCTGGGGGAGGGAGGGGAGTCTCCCCGGATCTGCCGCTTGTTGGGTCCCTGCTGGAGGAGCAGTGGCCCGACTGGGCCGCAGATCACAGTTTATGGCCACCCCGAGCTGAGGGCCCGTGCCTTGGCTCCGTCTCTGCAGCCGGCTTCCCCGCTCCAATATCTGGGAGCTCTGCCGCACTCAGGCACCCCCGGTCTTTCTGTGACCCCGAGGGTCCTGAGGCCACACTGTCCCACGAGGGTTCCACCCTCTGCTTAGCCACTGGAATGACATCCCTCAGCGGAGCCGACTTCTAAAAATTCCGATTTTGTGCTCCGTGACTCTATCACTTGCCAGAAGCGGCTGACGGAGTCCCCTTCCCCGCCGTCTATCCTCCCTAATATTGCCTCGCATTCACTTCTCTTCACGTCCTACCTTCCAGAAAGTGGTTGCCTTTCTGTTCAGAGAGTTGTTGCTATTCTTTTCTTCAATCTCCTGTTGAGTTCGTAGGTGTTCAGAATGGTTTGATCCTTATTCAACTGAATTCCTGAGACCAGACGAAATCCAGGTCTCCTACTCCTCCGCCATCTTGCTCCTTGATCGAGCATGATCTACTCTTGATCTCGGGGTTGTGAGCTCGAGATCCACATTGGGTGTAGAGATTACTTAAAAAAAAAAAGCACAAATGCTAATAAATCCAGCATAAATTAAAAGAAAAAAAAACAACCTGAGCCATATTCAAGAAAGAATTTTTTTTTGAACAATTATGTCTAATTATACTGAGGAGATAAAGAGGTTCTTAGCATTTATGAATCAGTAAATGTGCTGTTTTGCAATTATGCTTTCTGTCTCAGAGATCTGTCAAATAGAAGAAAAGTTTTCATTATTGAATTTAAGTATCTTTCTTTCTTTCTTTAATTGTTTAAATCTTTAAAAAATTTTTTTCATTAAGAAAGGCTTCACATTATGAAAAATGTCCTGCAAACCATACCAAAATCAAACAATGGAAAAACTGTGTAGAGAAAGATTAAGTCTTTTTCCCAACTTAGAACACAGCCTCACTCCTCATTGGCAATGATTCATTTTTTCTTTTTTTTCACCTTGAATCTCTTATAAACAGCCTGGATGGATGGATGAGTAGATTGTGTCATATTCTAGCAAATATTTATCAAGCACTTCCTATGTGTCAGGCATTATGCTTGGTTCTGGGAATGCTATGATAAAGGCCATTTAAGAATATGCCCTCAATGAATTTCTGGGGCAAGTGGGGAAAGAGGGATAGTAATTAAATGTGCATTCTCCTGAGGGTGAGAAGTGTTGGGGTAGGGGAAGTACAGGGTGCTGGTGAGCATCAGCAGTGGTATCTAACTTTACTTAGAGGGTTGTAAAAGTCCTCCCTTAGGGAAATGATATGTATGATAAAACCTGGGAAAGAAAGGCTGTGGCTTTAACAGAATCTTCTATCTATTTTAGGTTTTGGAGGCAGAAAGGATGCAATGTGGTCATATTTAAGTAGTTCCTGTGATTTAGCACTTATTTCTGTCAGATATATCTGAGCACATTTAGCATTATTAGGCTTTGAAATGATTTAGCTTTTTTTTTTTTTTTTAAGGTTTAAGCTTTCAGAAGTGAAAATTCTTAATTTGTGGTTAAAAATAAATAGCTGCAAAAAAGCTAAATCAAGATAAATAAATGTATATGTCGCATTTAAAATGTGAGGAAATAATACAAAATAAAAGACCGAATGAACTCTAGGTACAGTATGAAAGATTTAGATGGAATATTATTGAGAACAACCAGGAAGACGTTCTTAAATCATTTGTTCAGTCAATGTTGTTGAAGGCCTAACATAGGTCAGGTGTATGTAAGGAATTTATGATTTGTTGCTGATTTCTCCTTATTCTTTGAAAAATGAGAATCTTACCCACTGTTAAAACTTACCCACTATTAAATTCTTTCATGTCCTCATAAAATGCTGGTTTGACTGGGATTTTTAAAGAGCAAGATCTAGACTTTTTGTCACGATGGCCAAGGGCAATCACAGAAGTGCTGAATGTTTGGCTGAAGAACAAGATATTTATGAGGGTGCCTAAGTGCTTTGTTTTGATGTTGAAGTGTATTGGGTTGTAAATTTTAGGAAATAACTCAGGTAAGGAACATCTGTTTATTGTCAGGGAACTTCCCGTTACCCGGCTGCCACTGTCTTTGTTCACACACTTACCATTTCTTGCTTAGATTGCTACAGGGTATGCTTATCTGATTTTCCTTCCTTTAATCTTGTCTTCTTTGAATATATATTCCATTCTGGTGACCGAGTGACCTTTTAAAAGGGCAAATCTAACCATGCCACTCTCCTGTTGAAGAATCCTTAATCCATTGTTTTGAGGATTACAATCAGCTTCACAAACAAGGTGCATCATCATTTGACTTTTCTCTTTTCAAAGGTTTTATTTTGCTCCTGATTTATACTTAACTTTTACTTAGTCAGATGAATTACTTGCAGTTCCACGAAGAGCATACACATCCTTAGGTCTGTCCTTTCTGCCTTGCAGGCATAACCTCCATGTTGTTTACTACTCCATTAAGAGTTAATTGCTGTGCTGACTTCCCAGGCTGAGCTAGGTTGCCTTTCTCTGTTTCTGTTCAGTTCCCATCATACCTTGTTCAGAGGTCTAGACGAGTACCAGCCTCACTGGATTCAATCTCTTCTCTCTCTCGTAATACAACATGAGTTCTTTGAGGTCAGGAACTATTTCTTGTTCATCTTTATAGACACAGAACTTAACATGATTTCTAGAAAGTGAAAGGCGTATGATAAATGTGGCTTATGAGAAACAAGTTTTATTTTTGGATACTGTTCATTTGGTTAATGTAGTGGGTAAAAAACCTGCTTTCCTACATTTGTTTGAAAGTATCCTGTTATTATTTGAAAGCATACTCTTCCTAACTTTATTACCAAAAATTCTGGGATCTATATTTGAGGATTATGGTTTAAAGATTAATAGAGTACAAATGATAGAGATCACTGGTGAAGAAGACGATCACTGGAGTGAGACTTTGTGTGTTTGAATCTTGGATCTTTAATTTGTTAACTGTGAATGTGAGCAGATAACTTCTCTGATGCCTTGATTTCCCCATCTATAGAATAACAATGCCCATACATTGGGTTGTTGCAGGGTTAATTGGGATCATCTTTATTAAGCACTTAGGGTATCTGGGAGAGAGTGAGAATTTTTTTTTTGAAGATTTATTTATTTACTTAAGAGAGAGAGAGAGAGCAGAGGGAGGGGGAGAGGGAGAGGGTGTAGGAGAGAATCTCAAGCAGACTCCCTGCTGAGTGTGGAGCCTGACGCAGGGCTCCATCCCATGACCCTGAGATCATGACCTGAGCCAAATCAAGAGTCAGATGCTCAACTGACTGAGCCACCCAGGCACCCCAGAGAACGATAATTTTTAATAAATGTTAGATATTATTATTTGGTGGGTCTGCTTTTTCTGTCCTGGGCTCTGCTGATGGTCTTTGGAACTAGATGGGAGCATAAGGCATGGTGCTAAGTACTGAGAACAGGGAGATCAAAAGATGATGAAAGCATGACCCCTTCTCACCAATTTACAAAGTAAAGATTATTTCCCATAAGGAAGCAAGAGACAAAGTACTTTAAGCATATAGAAGGGGGGCTAATACCTTAGCTAGGACAGGAATTTTCAACCCTAGCGCTATTGGTTTCTTGAGATGGGTAATTCTTCCTCCAGGGGGGCTGGCTTGTATATTTAGCAACATTTCTGGCACCTACTGACTGAATGCCAGTAGCTTATCCCTAGCTGTGAAAAGCAAAAATGTTGCCAGATATTGCCACCCCACCCCTCACTGGAGGAGGATAAAATCCCTCCCATTTAAGATCCACTGAGCTAAGGGAATGTGGAAAAACTTTGCCTGGATCTGCAGGGAGTTGTGCAGTGAAGTCAGACCAACTGTGGTGGTAATTTTCAAATGAATAGCAAAGATCAGAAAAGGCTTTAAAAACTCACCTTTGGGAAATCTTGAAAAATCTGATTGATCTTTATCTGTCTAAAATGAATTAGGTGTTGAGTTTGAAGGAGGGATGGATTACCAGGGTTTATTATTAACATTTACCACTTCCAGAAGGTGATAGATCATCTGATGTATTCTCAGTGTATCAAAAGACTAAACATTAATGGTAGGCTTGAAGATGCAAAACATGGCTCCTGAAACTATGGAGCTTTTTGACTGTGAACTCTTTAAAGACAGAGGTTGTATTTATAAGACAAGTTTATAAGACACATTAAAAATCACAAGACAGATTTGACTTTATTTATTTATTTATTTTTAAAGATTTTATTTATTTGAGAGGGAGAAAGTGAGTGAGAGAGAGAGCAGGAGCAAGGGGAGGAGCAGAGGGAGAACCAGACTCCCCTCTGAACAGGGAGCCTGATGTGGGGCTCCTATCCCAAGACCCTGGGATTATGACCTGAGCCGAAGGCAGATGCTTAACTGACTGAGCCACTCATAGACTCCCAGATATGACTATATTTAAACAAAAATTCAAGACAGAAAAAAAGGCACTTTTATAAGATTATGAACATAAAACTTTCTAGGAATTTAAGCAGGAAGGAAACTTAACAGGCCTACTAGTAGAGAAAGACTTTACCCAGACTGATAAACAGAACTTGGAAAATAACTGGGATTTAAAGGAGAAAGATGGCAGGTATTTCAGGCTAGTAAGTCCTGAACAAAGCTATGGAGGTAGAAATGAACAGGAGAGGTTTGGCAGGGAATAGTCTGGCTAGAATTGAAGGTTTGGTGAAAACTGGGAAATGGGTCTAAGGAGATATTTGGATTCCATTTGTTGAAAGCCATGTATTTACATTTATGCAAACACTAGTAAAATGCTATTTGGGACCTTTGGTATGATGCCTTTGAAAGTCACCTACCATAAGCTACCTGAGGAACTTTGGACAGGACTCAGGAAACAGATTAAATATTACTTTAGTTTAAGTCATGTGGCATTCTTCATGGCATGCTGGTCATTAGCCTGGGGAATGAGCTTAGTTTGGTCCTGTGTTTTCTTCTCTGAAAATGATTTTCAGAGAATCATGTCTCCCATATCTGTAGGAATGTTTCAATTTCCAAAGTTGTTTCCTTTCTCATTTTTCCCCTCAGATTCCCATTTCTTTGGTTATATGTGTTATGATAAAGATACCCTCTTTTCTTAACAGCTCCCAAGGATTCTGGGTCACACTAATTAATAAAAGAGAAGCATGACATTACACACAGCTGAGTGCATGTATATTTTCATATCCTACTTCCTTTAGTATATAAATAGTGGTGCATAGAAGTGGCAACCAACAGCAAAGCAAATCAACAAATAAATAACACTACAAATTAACTAAATCATCCACTGGCTACCCAAATCCTCTCTTCTTCTCTCAAATTTAAGTCAAAGTAATTTTCTTTCACTCCAAAGAAGTGAAGACAATGCCAAATGAAAAAAAATGTGAAAAATTTAAAGAAACATATTTTAAAAAATGTTTTACAAGTTTTCTGTCCCATCATCATTTGAACAAAAAGTTCTGTCTAGCACACTGCTCTAATTTGCAATGTTTCATGTCTAGTATTTCCTAATTTGGAATGCTGAAATTGATTCTTGTGTTCCCACAGAAGTAAACATGAATCATTTTTGTAATCTGTGGGCACGGATGTGTATGAATGTGCTTGACTAATACAGAGAGAGTGAGAGAGGGAAAAACAAAATCCCTCCATATTCAGAGGCCAACTCATGCCCAGAGGAATGCTGAGGTCTCTTCACTGAAGATTAAAATAATTCTACTGATAATTTTGACTTGAAATTTCACATTCTGGGATCCAGTTTCCAGCAAGAGAAAAGGTGTCACA